>NC_092091.1:22832071-23127071 GCF_045679555.1 Salvelinus alpinus
CAGTTTTGTTCCTTTTTTTGTGCTTTACCTAACATTTACCCTGCAGCCTTAAGGCTTGTCTTGACATTGATTACAGCAACAATAGAGTTAGGTTGAGAGCATCCTGTCGGGCTGTATCACTGCCTGGTACGGCAATTGCACTGCCCACAAGCGCAAAACTCTCCAGAGGGTGGTGCGGTCTGCACAACGCATTACCGGGGGAAAAACTTCCTGCCCTCCTGGACACTTACAGCACCCAATGCCATAGGAAGGCCAAAAAGATCATCAAGGACATTAACCACCCGAGCCACTGCTTGTTCACTCCACTATCATCCAGAAGGCGAGGTCAGTACAGGTACATCAAAGCTGGGACCAAAAGACTGAAAAACAGCTTCTATCGCAAGGCCATCAGATTGCTAAACAGCCATCATTAGCACATCAGAGGTGGCTGCCTATAGACATACAGTGGGGAGAAGAAGTATTTGATACACTGACAATTTTGCAGGTTTTCCTACTTACAAAGCATGTAGAGGTCTGTAATTTTTATCATAGGTACACTTCAACTGTGAGAGACGGAATCTAAAACAAAAATCCAGAAAATCACATTGTATGATTTTTAAGTAATTAATTTGCATTTTATTGCATGACATAAGTATTTGATACATCAGAAAAGCAGAACTGAATATTTGGTACAGAAACCTTAGTTTGCAATTACAGAGATCATACGTTTCCTGTAGTTCTTGACCAGGTTTGCACACACTGCAGCAGGGATTTTGGCCCACTCCTCTATACAGACCTTCTCCAGATCCTTCAGGTTTCGGGGCTGTCGCTGGGCAATACGGACTTTCGGCTCCCTCCAAAGATTTTCTATTGGGTTCAGGTCTGGAGACTGGCTAGGCCACTCCAGGACCTTGAGATGCTTCTTACGGAGCCACTCCTTAGTTGCCCTGGCTGTGTGTTTCGGGTCGTTGTCATGCTGGAAGACCCAGCCACGACCCATCTTCAATGCTCTTACTGAGGGAAGGAGGTTGTTGGTCAAGATCTCGCGATACATGGCCCCATCCATCCTCCCCTCAATACGGTGCAGTCGTCCTGTCCCCTTTGCAGAAAAGCATCCCCAAAGAATGATGTTTCCACCTCCATGCTTCACGGTTGGGATGGTGTTCTTGGGGTTGTACTCATCCTTCTATTCCTCCAAACACGGCGAGTGGAGTTTAGAGCAAAAAGCTCTATTTTTGTCTCATCAGACCACATGACCTTCTCCCATTCCTCCTCTGGATCATCCAGATGGTCATTGGCAAACTTCAGACGGGCCTGGACATGCGCTGGCTTGAGCAGGGGGACCTTGCGTGCGCTGCAGGATTTTAATCCATGACGGCGTAGTGTGTTACTAATGGTTTTCTTTGAGACTGTGGTCCCAGCTCTCTTCAGGTCATTGACCAGGTCCTGCCGTGTAGTTCTGGGCTGATCCCTCACATTCCTCATGATCATTGATGCCCCACGAGGTGAGATCTTGCATGGAGCCCCAGACCGAGGGTGATTGACCGTCATCTTGAACTTCTTCCATTTTCTAATAATTGTGCCAACAGTTGTTGCCTTCTCACCAAGCTGCTTGGCTATTGTCCTGTAGCCCATCCCAGCCTTGTACAGGTCTACAATTTATCCCTGATGTCCTTACACAGCTCTCTGGTCTTGGCCATTGTGGTGAGGTTGGAGTCTGTTTGATTGAGTGTGTGGACAGGTGTCTTTTATACAGGTAACGAGTTCAAACAGGTGCAGTTAATACAGGTAATGAGTGGAGAACAGGAGGGCTTCTTAAAGAAAAACTAACAGGTCTGTGAGAGCCGGAATTCTTACTGGTTGGTAGGTGATCAAATACTTATGTCATGCAATAAAATGCAAATTAATTACTTAAAAATCATACAATGTGATTTTCTGGATTTTTGTTTTAGATTCCGTCTCTCACAGTTGAAGTGTACCTATGATAAAAATGACAGACCTCTACATGCTTTGTAAGTAGGAAAACCTGCAAAATCGGCAGTGTATCAAATACTTGTTCTCCCCACTGTAGATTAGGAATCACTGGCCACTTTCAGAAATGGACCACTAGCCACTTTAATAATGTTTCCGTATTTAGCATTACTCATCTCATATGTATAAACTGCACTCCACAATATTCTACGGTATCTTAGACAGTTTTAAATTGTGTTTACATATTGCATCACCCATTTCATATAAATCTACTGTATTGTATTCTATACTACACCACTGACTGTTAAAAAGCCATCTCCAGCACATCAGAGGCTGCTGCCTATAGACATAAATTAGGAATCACTGGCCACTTTAAGGAAATGAAACACGAGCCACTTTAATCATTTCGGGGTGGCAGGTAGCCTAGTAGTTAGAGCGTTGGGCCAGTAACCGAAAGGTTGCTGGATCGAATCCCTGAGCTGACAAGGTAAAAATCTGCCCCTGAACAAGGCAGTTAGCCCACTGTTCCCCGGTAGGCTATCATTGTAAATAAGAATTTGTTCTGAACTGACTTACCTAGTTAAATAAAAATTGGAGGATGATCGCAACAGTCAACAAAGAGCTATTTGAAAGTTTAAACCATCAAATTGTTTGGGTTGGCGACAACTGAGCACTGAAGGCGATCCTTGGTAAAGATTGCCACTCCCCCACATTTGGAAGATCTGTCTTGCCGAAAAAGGTTATAACCAGAAAGGTTAACATCAGTATTCAAAACACAAATTACCAACACATCTGGATTGGAGGGGTGAACCCACACTTTCAATTGATCCATTTTAGGCAATAAGCTTCTAGTGTTAACGTGCAGAAAACCCAGGCCTTTACAGGAGCAGAAATCAGTGAAGCAGATATCAGAGCAGAATTGGGGCTAGCAACAGTAGATGGGCCAGGATGTACATGCACATTTCCAGATATCATCAACAGTAATACAATCAAGGCACGGCATAGGAGAGGGGAGCTCTGCAGTGCTGATTTATGACATCTGAATGTGCATCAGACGGCAACAAGATCATATTGTACAGCAATTTCATCAGGTAACATGAATACAAAGCCGGCGAGAGGTGGTTAGAATGGGATGGGAGGCCAAAAGTCTGTGTAACCAATAGAGAGTCAGAGTCCCGAGTGTGAGAACAAACATAGTCTGTCCCACTGGGTAAAGAAAGTTCTTGGTCAACAAAGAAACTCATCTCATATGTATATACTGTATTCTATACTATACTGTATCTTAGTCCAATGCCGCTCTGACATATATGTATATATATTCTCAATCCATTCCTTACTTAGATTTACGTGTTTTTTGGGTATATGTTGTGAAACTATTAGATATTACTTGTTAGATATTACTGCACTGTCGGAGCTAGAAGCACAAGCATTTCGTTACACCCGCAATAACATCTGCTAAACACATGTATGTGACCAATACAATTTGATTTGATTTAAGTGGAACCCCTGAGGAGATCAATTTGCTCCCCCTGGTCCCAGCTCTTTCATGAGGGGTCAATAGGGACAGACAGACGTCCTGGATTTAATGTCTATGGTCCCAACAGCAGGGGTCCTGCAAAGTTTCTCTAACAGGGTGTGAAAACAAACAATGGGATGAGCTCTGTGTTTAGGTCATGGGTCAGTGATTTACACCTGAATCAGAATGATGTGACCATAATAGCCTGCAATAACTGTTGTTAGTATCTGTGAATATAAAGTAATTCAGTTTATTGTTATATTGGAGGTTGAATGATACCAATAAAGTGCTGCTCTTGTTCTCAAACCTCATGATGGAAGTAGGCTATGATATCACAAATCACAAGACAGCCTATTTCTAATACTGTATGACAAGGCCTACAATTAGTCAAATGTATAGCCTATCACACCATATACTGTAGGCTACCAGATTGCACTGTGACTGCAAGTTTATTGATGTTGCTTGTTTGTTTTACTAATCTGGTTATTGAAAGTAATATTGTTCATCAAAACAACATTGACAGTAAACACTATGGTATAGTTATTGAAGGGAAATATTCTGATCACCTTCATGAGTCACAAATACCAGTAAACCTGCCAATGAGGGCAACCTGTAGTAGTACAATTAGGAAAGAGTGGGAGTTAAAAGGCTGAACGGAAAAGCGTCAACATCTAGGCCCAATGTGGGGAGAAAAAAATCTATGAACGGGTTAAATTTCAGTCATACGAAGCTTTGAGAGGTAGAAAATATGTGAAAATTCCTCCGCCGCGGCGACAGAGAAAAATAAAAGTAAAATTCGAAAAGTGGAATTCTAAAACAGTTCCACAATTACAAACACTAAAATATCTCAGTAATCAATTTGTAATGCAATGTTGGTTTGGTGAGTGTCAAGTGTATCTTCAAATGTGCCGACACTCATATATACTGCTCAGATAGATCCTCCTCTGTAACTTCTGCGGAGGAATAGATTTTCCTCTAAGTGACTTCAGTGACGAGGTGAGGGGTGAAGAAACTGAATAGAGTGCTGTTGTCTTTTATAGGAAAATAGAAACAAAAACGAAGTTTTGAAAGTAAAAACAGACGTGGACGAAACAAGGGGAACGGGGCCTTTATTATTTTAACTCCGTAATAGTATTGTTCTTGACGACACATTTAGAAGTTTAGTTCACCTAACCGGAGACAGAGCTCAGCCTCGCGCTGGCGACTCTATGTGGATTTTACAGAAAATATGGGCCAATTACCCGTTTTCTCTTCGGGCAAAGTCTTAGTCATCGTCGTCTGCTGCGTTCGACTTTCTTTGGGTAAGTTACTGAGATAAGTTTAGCTTTTGATACATTTCTATGACCTAAATCGTATTCTCTCGCTAATTACTTAGCATCTGTGCTGGTATGGGGCGAAGCATCTGCACACGCTTCTGCATAATAACATGGACTGATTAGGCGACTTTTGGATCCAAAGTAACACATGTCGATATTAATACTTTGTCACGTGCCTCTTAACCATCAGTTTAGTAACTTTGTAACAAATAAAGTAGTCAGAAGCAGCTCGCGACAAGGTGAAGAATGGGAAAAAGCTACAGCACAGCTGTACTGTTTTGTTTGGCAGTTTATTCTTTAGAGTACATTGTATACGTCTATCTTAAATCTAGTGTAACCGACAGTACACACACAATATCAAGTAAGATTTGTGGATGGTGTTTAATTACAAATTATATTTAGTTGCCACAATTTAGCTATTGACACCTATGCTCGATGTCTCGCAGCGCTGCCCAGATGTTAGTTAACCAGCGCGCCCGCCCAATATAGTTAGTGAAAGGAATTCAAAATGGTTTTGTTGTGTTAGCTACAAATAAATATATATTTTGTCATTTGAGTTTGATGGAGTATAGATTTGACATTTTTGTTCTTCTTTAGTTCGTGTTGGGCGTGTTTTTAATGCTTATTGCGGATTGGCTACTTTTGGCTCATTTTTTATGACAACACAACTATAACATCACATTGATGATAATCACAATTATCATAACTCTAACAGTAGTATTGTTAATACAGTACTTTTAATCGTTACACAATAAAAAAATGGGCTAATAGCAATGATATCCATACTGAAATTGTTACTATTACTATCTGCTCTGTACTATTATTGCTCCTTTGTGAAAGTTCCCAAATTCAACAAAGTACTGCTACAGACTCAAAGTCATAGCACAGAAATGGTGGTTAATAACAAAACACATTAATTCCAGCCAGGTAAGGGACATTAACATAAAAGTGATTACATGAGCCATATCTCTGCCTCGACCTCATGTATGTATGTGACCATAATTTCTCACGTTTTGGACAGAGGATTGACACAAAAGAACACAAGACAACGTAAAGCTGCTGCAGGCAGGAGAAGAAATGGGTGGAATGTTCCTGTTGGTGTTTCACATTCCTCCCTCTTTCTCTCTCTCTCTCTGACCCTCTCATGCTTTCTCTCTCTCTCTGACCCTCTCATGCTTTCTCTCTCTCTGACCCTCTCATGCTTTCTCTCTCTCCCTCTCTCTCTGACCCTCTCATGCTTTCCCTCTCTCCCTCTCACACACACGCACACACTCACTCACCCATCCACTCTTACAGCATAGAAATCGGCTGTTGCCTCCCTATTGTGTCAAGCAGATGATGTCCCTTGAGGATGAAGCTTCTGACTTTTTTTGTGGCACACGACTTGGTGCTGCCTGCCTGCCTCCACTGCGTGGGTCCATGGCTGCATGTATTTACTCAGTCCTGACAGCATGCCTGTGCAATGAAAAGCCCCGTGATTGTGCCTGTTACTGCATTGCTTGTTCTGCAGTCTGACCCATGCTGGAGCCTGGTGTGAAATGTGATTTATCTGTGACATGCGGCGTCCTCCACGTGGAACACAAGCTTCTGTTTATTGACCTGCCTGCATTACTGAGCTGCTGAGCACTGGCTCTTCACAATGCCAGTGGAGGGCACAGTGGTCGGAGCATCAGTTCATCCCAGCTCAGTCTGCCCCCAGACAATTGTAATATTTTTCTATGTTTGTTGATTCTTCTTCTTAACCCATTCTCCTCCCTAAGCTATATGTACATATTAAAAGAAAACACATGTTTTTTGCCTGTTTCTTTTGGTTGTTGTAGTAGTAAATTACCTCAAGTTACAGCAGCAAAGAACAACTGTGTGATAAGAACGGGATAGGAGTGTGCTTCAGATAGGTATTTAGTCGAGTAGAGGGGAGGCGATCTGATGGAAAGGGGGGCTTGGTGTGGTTAATGGGAGGTGCTGCTGTGAAGAGTGGGAGTGATTACAGAGGGTTGTGACTGCACTGTTGAGCAGGTTAGCAAATGAACAGAGAATTAAGATGTCCTACATTCCTGCCCCAGCAGAGCTCAATAATCCTGGAGCCATGAGGGCAGAGCGCTGGTGCCCATGTCCACGGCGCTACACTACACCCCAGCACTGCAGTGTGAAGGCCACTCCGCCTGCAGAGGATGGCCCTCTGTATACACAGATTTAGATCAGGGGTGCTAATTCTTCTTCCTAATTGTAACAGCATGGTGTGTCACCTCCCTCGCTGTATATCATCAGGACTTTACTGTTGCTGTTGGAACTGGGCAATTTGTAACGTCACCTCCCTCGCTGTATGTGACCTACTAGTCCTAGTACAAACCCAGCTTGATGTTGATGCTGCTGTTTTTGTGGGCCACAGACATAAGTAACCCTCGGGCAAAGTCGTTTAGCTTAGTTTCTGTGCATGCTAAGTCAACTAGGAGTAGTACTGTTGACCAATCACCGACGAAGGGGCGTAGACTTCAGTTACTGAACTTCGACTTGCCTCAAGATGTTTTTTTGTGTGCACAAACTGCTGGAAAAACAACTTTCAAAGACAAAAATTAACCAAAACATCACACAATTTAGTCATAATATATGCGCAAACTGTTTCAATTTGGAAGCATACGGTAAGCTTTAGACCCAAATAAATTAGCCTATGATATTAGTGCACATAAAGACCACGGAAGTTTTTTTTTAAGATTCTGCAACCCAATATCTTTTTATTTTACTTATTTTTTTGTACTTTTAACCTTTTCTCTCCCCAATTTTGTCCAATTTGAAGTTACATTCTTGTCCCATCGCTGAAACTCCCATATGGACTCGGGAGAGGCGAAGGTCGAGAGCCATGTGTCCTTCGAAACACAACCCTGCCAAGCCGCACTGCTTCTTGACACACTGCTCGCTTAACCCAGAAGCCAGCTGCACCAATGTGTCGGAGGAAACACCATACAACTGGCAACCGAGTCAGCTTGCAGGTGCCGGGCCCGCCACAAGGAGTCGCTAGAGCGTGATCGTACAAGGACATCCCGGCCGGCCAAACCCTCCCTAACCCGGACGACGCTGGGCTAATTGTGCGCCGCCTCATGGGTCTCCCGTTCACGGCCAGCTGTGACACAGCCTGGGATCGAACCCGGGTCTGTAGTGACGCCTCAAGCACTGCGATGCAGTATCTTTGACCGCTGTGCCACTCAGGAGGCCCCTGCAACACTATTTTTAACAATAAAATATAACAACGATAGCTTAAATGTCAACCCAACATGCATGACAATCACTGGATTGGTTGCACATGAGAATATTTAGAATCACAACATGAAAAGATGAAACAACTTATTTCTTGAATACCATCTCAGTAGACTATTTGACCTTTTTAACAAATCACTGCGAATTACGTTATAAGATGATACTCATTTGTTCTATTGTGTGACGCTGCGGGAAAAAATTGGTGCAACCAAATCATGGGCTGGTGCCACGTACTGAAAAACTTAGTGCCATCAGGGGAAAATGTTAGTCTGGAGCCCTGCCATGGCAACTGTTTGCTTGTCGTCTGTTAGATATGGCTGCACTGTCGGAACTAGAACAACAAGCATTTCGCTACACTCACAATAACATCTGCTAACCATGTGTATGTGACCAATAAAATTTGATTTGTTTTGCCAACGGATATGGGCTATAGCAATTCCAGGAAACTGGGTTACTTCCTCAGTTGGTGCGAACAACTTCCTGTCCTCTCCAATATGGGACTGGAGCCTGTGCTTGGGGACGCCCATTCGTGTGCACTCTTTGTCAGTCCGTCACAAATTCCCTCCCCGCAATCAGACTCAACTAACAGAGCCTCCCCTCCCCAGGGGTTTGTAGTGGTTTCAGTGACAAAGCAGTGGTGCGTGTTGAGGGAGGAACCAACGTGTGCCAGCCAGCTGTACAGCCAAATACCAAGGCCCATGACCCTGACTAGACATACTCTTCGTTTGTATGTCCTTGATCTGTTCTTAAAATGGACAGAGAACAACATACAGTGCACAGAGACAAAACGAGTGAGAGGGAAAGAGAGCGAGCGAGAGATTCACTTCCATTTCTACGAATGTGGGGATTCCATTGTCTAGCCCACACAGTCTGTTTGACCGCAGTCACACATGCTCCTGCTCGCGCCACTGAGTCGTCGTTACTGGCCCTTTCTCTGTGTGTGTGTCTGGCCTACTAGCCTGGCCTGAAGGACGATGAGTATGTTTTAGTCATCTCATCTGTGTGTTAAATACCATTTGCCCCCCCCCCTCCCTTCCTCTTCAACCAACCCCAATTTCCTTTTTTCCCTTAGCCGCCTGGTTCTTATCATGTCTACAATCCCAAGAAAATTCCCCTAGACCAGCTTTCACTGATAGAATAGGAGAGCCTCCATTAGGGAGAAGAAAGAATGTCAGTTGTAGTTAAACAGGCTGGTAAAAGTTATTTGTCAGCGGGGTCTGTGACGCGTGGTGGTATTGTTTGTTTGCTTGTTGGGTCTGTGTGAGAGCGGTGGGGCCGAGCTGCAATGGGGGGATCCTCTCCTCCCTCCCCACCCTCTCCCAGAGCCAGAGCCCGGGCTGGTGGCCTGCTTCAGAATGGAAATCGAGTAATTAGTGTCAGCCTGTCCCAAATCCTGTGAGATCATTACGCCTGGCGTTGTGACAGCGTGCGTGTATGTGGACTGGAGCTCGTCAAACCAGTCAGGGGAAAGAGATTTCTCCGCTGCTTACTCGCTCACTCTCTCCTTCTCACCCTGTCTCTCCCTGTTGCTCTTTTTAGCACTCCTCCTTATACTATTTTGATATCCTTATTAGAGGTCGACCGATTATGATTTTTCAACTCCCGATACCGATTATTGGACGACCAAAAAATGCCGATACCGATTAATCAGACTTTATTTATTTATTTATTTGTAATAATGACAATTACAACAATACTGAATGAACACTTATTTTAACTTAATATAATACATCAATAAAATCAATTTAGCCTCAAATAAATAATGAAACATGTTCAATTTTGTTTAAATAATGCAAAAACAAAGTGTTGGAGAAGAAAGTAAAAGTGCAATATGTGTCATGTAAGAAAGCTAACGTTTAATTTCCTCGCTCAGAACATGAGAACATATGAAAGCTGGTGGTTCCTTTTAACATGAGTCTTCAATATTCCCAGAAGTTTTAGGTTGTAGTTATTATAGGACTATTTCTCTCTATACCATTTGTATTTCATATACCTTTGACTATTGGATGTTCTTATAGGCACTTTAGTATTGCAAGTGTAACAGTATAGCTTCCATCCCTCTCCTCACCGCTACCTGGGCTCGAACCAGGAACACATCGACAACAGCCACCCTCGAAGCAGTGTTACTCATGCAGAGCAAGGGGAACAACTACTCCAAGTCTCAGAGCGAGTGACGTTTGAAACGCTATTAGCGCGCACCCCGCCCACTAGCTAGCCATTTCACATCGGTTACACCAGCCTAATCTCGGGAGTTGATAGGCTTGAAGTCATAAACAGCGCAATGCTTCAAGCATTGCGAAGAGCTGCTGGCAAAACGCACGAAAGTGCTGTTTAAATGAATGCTTACGAGCCTGCTGGTGCCTACCACCGCTCAGTCAGACTGCTCTATCAAATCATAGACTTAGTTATAACATAATAACACACAGAAATACGAGCCTTAGGTCATTAATATGGTCGAAGCCGGAAACGATAATCTCGAAAACAAGACGTTTCTTCTTTCAGTGAAATACGGAACCGTTCCGTATTTTATCTAACGGGTGGCATCCATAAGTCTAAATATTCCTGTTACATTGCACAACCTTCAATGTTATGTCATAATTACGTAAAATTCTGGCAAATTAGGCGGCCCAAACTGTTGCATATACACTGACTCTGCGTGCAATGAACGCAAGAGAAGTGACACAATTTCACATGGTTAATATTGCCTGCTAACCTGGATTTCTTTTAGCTAAATATGCAGGTTTAAAAATATTTACTTCTGTGTATTGATGTTTATGGTTAGGTACACTTTGGAGCAACGACAGTCCTTTTTCAAGAATGTGCACTGCATCGATTATATGCAACGCAGGACACGCTAGATAACTAGTAATATCATCAACCATGTGTAGTTATAACTAGTGAATATGATTGATTGATTGTTTTTATAAGATAAGTTTAATGCTAGCTAGCAACTTACCTTGGCTTCTTACTGCATTCGCGTAACAGGCAGGCTCCTCATGAGGCAGGTGGTTAGAGCGTTGGACTAGTAAGGTTGCAAGATTGAAACCCTGAGCTGACAAGGTAAAAATCTGTCGTTCTGCCCCTGAACTAGGCAGTTAACCCATCGTTCCTAGGCCGTCATTGAAAATAAGAATGTGTTTTTAACTGACTTGCCTTGTTAAATAAAGGTGTAAAAAAAAAAAAAAAAAAACATTTAAATCGGCAATTTCGGCGTCCAAAAATACAGATTTCCGATTGTTATGAAAACTTGATATCGGCCCTAATTAATCGGCCATTCCGATTAATCGGTCAACCTCTAATCCTTATCCTCAGTTGCTCATTGTCTGTCTTTCTTTACCCCTGTATATTTTGCTTCCTGCTTTCTGTTTATTTCTCTCCTTCGTGTCTAAAAAGTTAAGAATTGTGGCTGGCTGGAGCAGTTTTTTTTCTGAAGTATTTCCTATTTAATGAGCCAATGTCAGTAGAGAGAGAGTGAAACCCCAGACGCGAACTTCACTGTTCAATCATGTGCATATTTTTGGCACTTCTTTTTAACCACAGTGACCACCAATGAGACGGCATAGGAAAAGTATGTCTGCTTCTAGAGCTTCCAAATACATTTTAGGCCTAAGTACTGTATATCATTTCTTGACATGCATTTTCATGCAAATATCCCATTAATAATCAATGCATAGCCTATTTATGCCTATGGCTAAGCTATGTGCATTAACCGCATATCACAAGTTAACCTTGAATGATCAGTCATATGGAGATGAAAGTGAAGGATCCAGACAGGGAGTGACCTTAGTGTGATCTGTGATGTCGTACTGTCTCGTAGCATGAGTAATGGGGGGTATTATGTTCGTGGTCAGTCATCATGCAAAGTCACACATGATATCACAGCCTAACTGTGCAGCAGTATGCAGCACAGCAGTATCTGGTGTGATATGTCAGCTGATATTTACTGGCCTTATGAGATGTGTGTCTTGCCTCAGGTGTTCCAGTCTCATTCTGTTGCTCTAAATTGTAGTGTGGTTGTGTTTAATACCATTGTTCCTAAATTTGATTTGAACCAATAACCACTATGATTGACTGAGTTTATATCTGTGATTCTTGGACCTTGGGAGTCTGATTCCAACCAGCACTCGGTTGTTCAAATTACTAGGCTTGTCCTTTAAAATCGAAGTAGCTCCAGATGTGTGTGTAAGCGTTCATGTACTTCTTCCTTTCAGAGTGGTGCATACAATATGTGACGGTCTTGTCACAGGAAGTAGTGTTATGCTGAGCACACTTCCTGTGCATTGATGACGTGGCTGTCATGTGAGGATTGGCGTTGCTGTGAAGTCATTTGACCTGCCCTTTCTTCCAGGAAAGAGCGCTGTGTTTTGGGTTTCCCAAACTCGGTGCTGGGGCCCTCCCAGGTTGATTATAACAGTGAACCCCAGGCTAAGATTCAGACTAAGTTAAATCAAACATCAATGGAAAAAAAGCTGTTCTTAAAAAAAAGGGTATTATTTCTGTTTTTACCTCAAACCTCCTGCGGGCTGGATTGAATGGGCCTTAGTTTGCCCCCCCCCAAGCCAAGTGGTGGCATACCACCACTTGGCTTGGGCGGTATCCAGATTTCCATATTGTAATACAGTCCTCTTTTCCTGGGATTTCCGGTATTACTATCATAGCACACAACGGTGTGCTAAAAACGCAAGAAAAGCCCATTGGACGTCTCTTACTGGAATGCTAACAAAATGTGCACAAACTAATAGCGAAATCACAAAGACAACTAACAAACTAATTGCAAAGACGTGCAAATCCAGCTCATAAAGTTGTACAAGCATAGCTAGTAGCTACCGACTGTCATTTTTAGTGAGTGTGGACATTTTACAAGTGAAAGTGAATGAGAAATTGTACAAATTAACAAAGTTGTCATGCTTGCGTTTCTGAAGGAATAGCAGCATGTGTACATTGAGCAGAGGGGAGAAGAACGGAGGAGGGGGAGAAAACACTAGTAGGAATCACAAGGAAAAAATTGGAGTTGTCCAGGCAACTCATCCAGAGCTCTTTGACTTCTGGCAGAAACCATTATAAGATATCTGATGGCAAACATTTAGTAGTGAATTGCATACAAGTGAAACGTCATCACCTCATGTTCGCAACACAACGGAGACTTGACGATAGATATAGAACGCTATGGACGTCTCCCATTGTGCTATTTACAAACAAACACGTGACTGGTTCAACTGTTCTGGGGAACTACGGTAAGCTTCATACCGTGATGTTACGGGTGAAATGAAGTACGCAATCTGCTTTCTCCTAACGTTCTGCACAAATTGACTGCAGGTATTCATTAATAAAGTAGATACAAAAACTTCAAATAAATAGTTTTGATGGTATTAAAAAAAACATCCCAGTGGCTTTTTCCAAATACCCCGGTATACGGTATACCGCCCAAGCCTAACTACCACCTGGTATGCATCAGGAGCACTTGAGTGCCGTCTCTGGTTGCATCCTCCCCACACAATAGAGGATTATTTTATTTTTTTTAAACATATTGTTTTTTAACCTTTATTTTGACAGGGAAGTCACGCTCAGCCTGAGTGTCTGATTAGCAGTTTCCCAGACTCCCCCCCCCCCCCCCCAGGTGCACGTATATATTGTTTTTTGCCCTAGTACTACACAGCTGAGTCAAATCATCAAAGCTTGACGAAGAGTTGGTTTGAATCAGCTGTGTAGTGCTAGGGCAAAGACCAAAAGGTGCAACCGGGGGGGGCCCCAGCACTGAGTTTGGGAAACCCTGATGTAGATGAGCATTGTGGTCTCTATCAAGGCTCACTGATGTCTCTGTCTGCTGCATGTTCACTGGCTGGCCCATGTGGCTCTTGTAGTTTCCTATATTACTATAATCACCTGGGGTTGGGTGGCAGGAGTGGTAAGATGTGCTTGAGTTTGGATGGCATAAGACTGAAATATATTAGGATTTTTTTTAAATGCATGTTTTCAAGAGGATTCTGAATAAACAGATAGATGAAGGCCTATTGGAAAGAATCACAAAAGCTATTCATCAGGTTGTGTGTTCTTGACTGATGTGTTGTATTCCTGTCTGTTGCAGCTCTCCAGTGTCTGGATGCTGTTAAGCCGTGTGTCAACAATGCTACGTGTGCCACCTTCACCAACGGGACAGGATACTGCAGGTAAGACTGGCTTGGCTGAGGAGAAACCTCTCAGGTGGTTGTTGGGTCCAGTACCAACCCAAGGATCACTGAGTAATAACAATACTGGCATCCCCACCAAAGCATACTTCCACCTCCAAGCTGTTTTTTTGTAGAGATTACGGGGGATCTCCCAAGTCGTACATTTTCAAAGGGGTCTCGTGTTGCCAAATTAATCAAGACTCTTCCACTGTATTCAATGGCAGTGGTTCAATGGGTCACTGTCTAAATCCAGATTGGGTATTGCTTTTTAATGTTCTGTAAAGTTCTGCAGTTATTTTGGTTTGTCATGATATATGCCTAGTGCTTTTGACAGTGCTTGTAATTATGAATTTACTTAGCATAGAAAGAAGGGACACTCCCAATCTATACACCAATTATAGAAACACACAGCTGGGTCATGAACCTATCACGTTGGATGTAATGGGATGTGAGTCACGCTCTGTTTCTGTTCCCAGACCTGTGGAATCTGAAAAGTTTGCTGCTTCTGAAATAAATAGATAACATCTAGGCTATAGTCAATGTTTTCAATTCAACTATAAAGCAAATAATGTTCCCCTACAGGTGTATGGAGTCCATTATTAGGGCCCTATAAAGTCTGCTTTATCTTTTCCTAAATTCTGTTTCTTCCATTTTTGTTTTTCCAGGTTTCATTTTTGGGGGGTTTTCACTCTCAAAATCACATCATTTGGATGTTTTAAGTGCTTAAACCCCATCAGGAGACCACTTTTGGGGTCTGGGAAAAATCTAATAAATGTAGATGCCCTTTAATTCAACTGAGCACCAGGAAGAGAGACTTGTTTGGTTAGCTGTGTTTCTGTACCACACATGTAATTGCAGAGTTTGCTAAATACATCGCCACTGGATAATCACATTTTATTGGCTACATAGACCGAATACAGTTGTTGTAGACTTTACTGTGAAATGCTTACTTACCAGCTCATCCACAACCTCTTCAGAAAGTTGAAGGAAATACGAATCACTGAATCATTTTTGAATGTCTTGGGCAAATTTAATACATGTTGTAGTAAGTTGAATACATTATTTGATTTCATACTAAGTTCAATACATTTTTGAATGTTGTTGAATTCCGTTTTAATGTCTAGATTCCGTGATTCCGTCTGCGTTCTCCGCTTTATGGATTTTATAGGATCCTACATTGTGTTCGCCTCTGGTGTAGAACAAGACACTGACCTAAGCTAGGCCTAGCTTTCACTTGCTGCGGGCGATTCCCTGATTCACCTCTACGCAGACGACACCATTCTGTATACTTCTGGCCCTTCCTTGGAAACTGTGCTATCTAACCTCCAAACGAGCTTCAATGCCATACCACACTCCTTCCGTGGCCTCCAACTGCTCTTAAACGCTAGTAAAACCAAATGCATGCTTTTCAACCGTTCGCTGCCTGCACCCGCCCGCCCGACTAGCATCACCACCCTGGACGGTTCCGACCTAGAATATGTGGACATCTATAAATACCTAGGTGTCTGGCTAGACTGTAAACTCTCCTTCCAGACTCATATTAAACATCTCCAATCCAAAATCAAATCAAGAATCGGCTTTCTATTTCGCAACAAAGCCTCCTTCACTCACGCCGCCAAACTTACCCTAGTAAAACTGACTATCCTACCGATCCTCGACTTCGGCGATGTCATCTACAAAATAGCTTCCAATACTCTACTCAGCAAACTAGATGCAGTTTATCATAGTGCCATCCGTTTTGTTACTAAAACACCTTATACCACCCACCACTGCGACCTGTATGCTCTAGTCGGCTGGCCCTCGCTACATATTCGTCGCCAGACCCACTGGCTCCAGGTCATCTATAAGTCCATGCTAGGTAAAGCTCCGCCTTATCTCAGTTCACTGGTCACGATAACAACACCCACCCGTAGCACGCGCTCCAGCAGGTATATCTCACTGATCATCCCAAAAGCCAACACCTCATTTGGCCGCCTTTCCTTCCAGTTCTCTGCTGCCTGTGACTGGAACAAATTGCAAAAATCGCTGAAGTTGGAGACTTTTATTTCCCTCACCAACTTTAAACATCTGCTATCTGAGCAGCTAACCGATCGCTGCAGCTGTACATAGTCCATCTGTAAACAGCCCACCCAATTTACCTACCTCATCTCCTTACTGTTTTTATTTATTTACTTTTCTGCTCTTTTGCACACCAGTATCTCTACTTGCACATGATCATCTGATGATTTATCACTCCAGTGTTAATCTGCTAAATTGTAATTATTTGCCTATTTATTGCCTACCTCCTCATGCCTTTTGCACACAATGTATATAGACTCATTTCCCCTACTGTGTTATTGACTTGTTTATTGTTTACTCCATGTGTAACTCTGTGTTGTTGTCTGTTCACACTGCTATGCTTTATCTTGGCCAGGTCGCAGTTGTAAATGAGAACTTGTTCTCAACTAGCCTACCTGGTTAAATAAAGGTGAAATAAAATACATTTAGAAAAATCAGTGGTTGTAATGAGAGCGACTAGGAGGACAAGTGAGCCCAAGACAAAGAACACTGAACAGACCGCTTGAGTCACACACTGGTTTTAACGGTGACTTGTGTAACTGGCTGACTGCCCCAGAAGGAAGTTTCAACATTTGAGTTTGTCCCTCTTCTCTATTATCTATTTTAATTAATTTAGTCCTTTGTCCCATATCGGGCAGCGGGTTGCTCCTCCTTAAGAGAGGAGTCTTTCAGTCCAAGGCCAGTCGGGTGACAGAGGAGGGCAACTGTTAGACTGATTAACCAGTCAGACGGCACACACAGTCCCAGCTCCCTCCCTCCTGCCTGCCCGCTTGCTGACCTCAAAAGAGTCATTGTGTGAAAATCCCATTATGTGTTTATTAGACTTCCAACATATTAAGGCAAGCAGTGAAAAAAAAGTGCCTGGTCCATCTCCCTCAAGACAAGTGCAATTATGGACTGTGCAGCAGCCCAGGGGTCAGAGTTAATTATAAAGACTACTATTGTGTTGATATGCTGTCTTCGGACAAGGCCAAACACTGCTGGGGGACGAGGGAGGCAGGCTGAAATGTGCTCCAAGACAGATTGATAGCTGCCAGTTGGCTTTTGTGCAAAGGGAACAGGAGGATACAGAGAAGGAATTAGGGGAACTTTCAGCTGATGCTTAGTAATGCTTTTTTGTGGAGGTGACACCCAAGCACTCATTTTTGTCTGTCTTTTTGCTTACTGGGAACCTAATGAGAGAAAGATGAGTCTGGGAGGGAGAGGCTGGCTGGCTGGCAGAGCAGGGTGTGTTTAAGCTGTTGAACCGGTGGGACTACAAGCCTTCAGCCAGGGTGTGAGAAAGAGGCGTGTGTCACCACTGTGTGTTTGTGTGTCACTGTCTGTTGAGCCTGGGCTTTCGTTAGTGCCCAAGTGTACTGGTAAGTCACAGCAAAGTGTGTTGATCTTTATTTATTATTTGATATATTTGACATGTGATAAGCCCACAGAGGGCCAGGGAGATGCATGTGATAATCTGAAGGACTCAAAAGGGCCACTTGATGTCTTGAGAGAAATTACATCAAATCCTTGAGTTATCAAAATTCTGGTAAACTTAAAAGGTTTCCAATAAAAAATGTATATCTATCTATCTCTCTCTTGCTCTCTCACTCTCTCGCTCGCTCTCGCGCTCTCAGGATAGATTTAGAGTTGGGCCTATTACCTCATCACAGCAACCCTAGGGCGAGAGTGATGGCATCCAAACCTTTTTTTCCCTGAACAAGATCCCTTTGTCTACTGCAGTGCCATGGTGCAAACTGATTAATTATCTCTCTCTCGACTGAACAGAGAAGGAGAGAGAGAGTTTGGTGTGTAGTAGTTGGTTTGATCTGACAGATATAATTTTGCTTGGGGCAGAGAGAGGAAAAAAAGAGGGAGTAAAGAAAGGAGGATGCCTCTTTAGCAGTAATTTGAGGAGAGTATCTCAGAGCTGACTTGTCACTGATGAGAGGTGAGAGAGGGGGATGGGGAGGAGAAAGGAGAGGGACAGAAATTACCCTGTCACTGCCCCTTCCTCATCACTTTGTCTATCAATCATCCCTCATTCCGCCGAGCTAAATGCCTCTGGACACATCTCACCTGGCCTCTTAATCCTTCGCTCTCTCTCTCCCTCAATTTATCCCCCTTTTCATTATTTCCACCATCTCTTTCTCTTCATTTAACCCCTCCACCCTACTTTTTGTCTGTCTCAGACCCTCAAATCCTCTGTTACCCCTTGCCTTTGCCCCACTGACTTAACCTCACCCGATTTTTACCCCTGTCAATATATGTCAGTTCTCTTTCATCATGAGCTTGCCCTACAGAGAGCCACGATGTGATTTCCTATCCCCATTGAGCCTCCCATAGCCTCAGGTGAAACAGGAGAGAACCAGAAACTCCAGCACAAGGGAGGAGGGAGAGCTGAGTGGAGGAGCTTAATCTCTCCCTCACTCCTTTCACTGCAACCACTCTGTTCCGCTTCTCCTCTACTCCAGCAGACCAGCACGCGCACAACCACAGTAGCTCATAACACACACTGAGTGGCCAGGCAAACCCATGACCAAAACCTGAGTTAACAAAACCCTGTGATTTTGAAGAAACAAACCCAGGGTGTTGATTTTCCACCCAGTCCACTTGCCAACCACAGCTCAATGAGATGTACTGACAGAATGAAACCACACGGATAAGAGACTAAAGACAGGCCCGGGGCACCTTGAGACAAGATAGTGGCTGGCCTGGCCCTGGGACAGTGGGGCAGGGAAAGAGCTGAAGTGTGGCTGGCACAGAGGGCTAAGAAAGGGGTCTGCCGGTGGGGATGTTAGAGTGGGGTATGACTAGGCCTGTGTGTATGGTCTATGGCAGGGGTCTTGATGGGGTGGAGACGAGACCATTCATCATTGTCAACTCACTAGATAGGGTCAGCATGGCCTGCTGGCCAAGAGGGACTGTCCCTTTTTGTGTGTTTCACCCATACACCCACTCTCAATCTGAAAGGGAGGAACCCCTACAGAATAGTGGGGAATGTAACAACCAGATTCTAAACCCACAAGACACTGCAGTGGCAAGAGCTGTGGTGATAATGACAACAAAGTAGGCTAACCCTGTGAAGTTCAAATGCCCAGTGGTTGCATGACTTCAATGAAAGATGTTGGCCTCAGGCCTCCTAGAGATTCATAACTAAATGACACCACACAACAGAGGAAAACAGATGGAGCATACAGAATCAAAATGGATTCCTTATTTCATCTGTCAGATCTTGATTCTTTTGGAGTGTTCTTTTAAATATAGTGTGCTATTTTACCACAGCCCAAAGTCAGTCTCCACTCTCCGACAGTCTCTTTTTCTCTCCTCTCCTCCTGCCTTTCATTGCTTAACTCCCATCTCCCTACAAGCCACACATCTTCTCTTAATTTCTTGCCGTTCGCAACTTCGCCCCCCCCCCCCCCAATCGCTTGCTGTTTTTGCAGCCTTTCTTCTCTTTATGAAAGTGCTTGCTTCCAAAAATACTACTCTAACATTTCCTCTGAGCATAGAAGGTATTGAGCAAAAAGGAATGAGAGAAATTGTTTTATTGTAAAGAAACCAAGGAAGACTTTTCCTATTATACCATGTCCTATAGCCTAGATCTCATAAGACACACATCTCAAAATCTTCTCAACCTACACCATTATTTTTGGTTTTGAATTTAAACTTTCTATTAGAGGTCGACCGATTAATTAGGGCCGATTTCAAGTTTTCATAACAATCGGAAATCGGTATTTTTGGACACCGATTTGGCCGATTTTTTATTTATTTTTGATTTATATATATATATTTTTTACACCTTTTATTTAATCTTTATTTAACTAGGCAAGTCAGTTAAGAACATATTCTTATTTTCAATGACGGCCTAGGAACGGTGGGTTAACTGCCTAGTTCAGGGGCAGAACGACAGATTTTTACCTTGTCAGCTCGGGGGATTCAATCTTGCAACCTTACAGTTAACTAGTCCAACACTCTAACCACCTGATTACATTGCACTCCACGAGGGGCCTGCCTGTTACGCGAATGCAGTAGAAGCCAAGGTAAGTTGCTAGCTAGCAATCAATCAATCAATCATAATCACTAGTTAACTACACATGGTTGATGATATTACTAGTTTATATAGCGTGTCCTGCGTTGCATATAATCGGTGCGTATTGTTGCTCCAATGTGTACCTAACCATAAACATCAATGCCTTTCTTAAAATCAATACACAGAAGTGTATATTTTTAAACCTGCATATTTAGCTAAAAGAAATCCAGGTTAGCAGGCAATATTAACCAGGTGAAATTGTGTCACTTCTCTTGCGTTCATTGCACGCAGAGTCAGTGTATATGCAACAGTTTGGGCTGCCTAATTTGCCAGAATTTTACGTAATTATGACATAACATTGAAGGTTGTGCAATGTAAAAGGAATATTTAGACTTATGGATGCCACCCGTTAGATAAAATACGGAACGGTTCCGTATTTCACTGAAAGAAGAAACGTCTTGTTTTCGAGATGATAGTTTCCGGATTCGACCATATTAATGACCTAAGTCTCGTATTTCTGTGTGTTATTATGTTATAACTAAGTCTATGATTTGATAGAGCAGTCTGACTGAGCGGTGGTAGGCACCAGCAGGCTCGTAAGCATTCATTCAAACAGCACTTTCCTGCGTTTTGCCAGAAGCTCTTCGCTGTGCTTCAAGCCTATCAACTCCTGAGATTAGGCTTGTGTAACCGATGTGAAATGGCTAGCTAGTTAGCGGGGTGTGCGCTTATAGCGTTTCAAACGTCACTCGCTCTGAGACTTGGAGTAGTTATTCCCCTTGCTCTGCATGGGTAACGCTGCTTCGAGGGTGGCTGTTGTCGTTGTGTTCCTGGTTCGAGCCCAGGTAGGAGCAAGGAGAGGGATGGAAGCTATACTGTTACACTTGCAATACTAAAGTGCCTATAAGAACATCCAATAGTCAAAGGTATATGAAATACAAATGGTATAGAGAGAAATAGTCCTATAATAACTACAACCTAAAACTTCTTACCTGGGAATATTGAAGACTCGTGTTAAAAGGAACCACCAGCTTTCATATGTTCTCATGTTCTGAGCGAGGAACTTAAACGTTAGCTTTCTTACATGGCACATATTGCACTTTTACTTTCTTCTCCAACACTTTGTTTTTGCATTATTTAAACCAAATTGAACATGTTTCATTATTTATTTGAGGCTAAATTGATTTTATTGATGTATTATATTAAGTTAAAATAAGTGTTCATTCAGTATTGTTGTAATTGTCATTATTACAAATGTAAAAAAATTAAAATCGTATCGGCTTTTTTTGATCCTCCAATAAATCGTTATCGGCATTGAAAAATCATAATCGGTCGACCTCTACTTTCTACTGTAGAATATATATATATATATATATATATATATACACACATACACACACACAGTTGGCTCCAAAATGACTGGCAACCCTGACTGGCAATGAACAAACAATACTTAAAAAAATATAAACAATATAATTATAGAGAGAAACTCAAAATACCAACAATATAATTATAGAGAGAAACTCTAAATACCAACATGTGAGAAATACTGTACTTTATTAATGTTTCAATGGAACCAACCAAAATCATTCAATTATTTAATACAAAATAATTTAAACCAAAATCAAGGTTTCATAATTATTGGCACTCCTCATTTAGTACTTAGTGCAACCACCGCTGGCAAGGATAACAGCATGGAGTCTTTTCCTGTAATGTTTGACAAGGTTAAGGAATACATTTGGAGGGATTTTGGACCATTCCTCTATGCAGATCCTTTCAAGATCCTTCACGTTCTTGGGTTTGCGCTTATCAACTGCCCTCTTCCACTCAGCCCACAGGTTTTCGATTGGATTGAGGTCCGGCGACTGAGATGGCCATGGCAGAACATTGATTTTGTTGTCACAGAACCATTTCTGTGTGGATCTTGAGGTATCTTTCGGGTCATTGTCTTGTTGGAAAGTCCACCTACGGCCAAGACCCAGCCTTCTGGCAGAGGCAACCAGATTGTCAGCCAAAATTGCCTGATACTTGGTAGAATTCATTATGCCATCAATCTTAACCAGTGCCCCTGGACCTCTGGAATTAAAACAGCCCCAAAATATCACTGGCCCCCCTCCATATTTCACCGTGGGTATGAGGTGCCTCTCCTTGTATGCATCTCTGTTTCGACGCCAAACATGCCGATGCTGTATCTGACCAAAACGTTCAATATTGGTCTCATCTGACCAGAGCACCTTCTTCCAGTCATAATTTAAATGACGTTTGGCAAACTCCAAGTGCTTGCGTCTGTGTCTTGGGGTCAGAAAGGGCTTTCTTCTGGCAACCCTTCCAAAGAGCCTGTGGATGTCGAGGTGGCGTCTGATGGTGCTTTTTGAAACCTGGTAACCCCAAGACGTCACCAAGGCCTGCAATTCTTTCACAGTGATTCTTGGGGATTTTGTTGCTTCTCTCACCATCCTCCTCCCTATCCTGGGGGGCAAAATGCATTCGCGTCCTCTGAGGTTTTCTACTGTTCCACATCTTTTGAATTTTCTAATAATTGCCCTGACAGTGCTCAGTGGTATATTCAATCGTTTGTGGATCTTCTTGTAGCCATTACCAGATTTATGAAGGTCTACGACCATCTGTCTCTTTTTAACTGCTAGTTCTTTTGTTTTCTTCATGGTGTTGGATGACAGCGGGATATTGCATGTGTGTTACCTCATTTTTATACCCTGGTGAAACAGGAAGTGATGTAATGGCTCAATATAGTTCCTTAAGACTTAGATAAACTTAAATAAGTGTAATTTAATTAGTGGTTTAATTTTGGTAGATGTTATTTGCAATAATCTTTAAGGGTGCCATTAATTGTGAAACCTTGATTTGGAGGACATTGATTTTTAATTAAATCAATAAATTGTTTTGGTTGGTTCCATTGAAACATGAATAAAGTACAGTATTTCTCACATGTTGGTATTTTGAGTTTATCTCTATAATTATATTGTTTATGTTTGTTTAAGCATTGTTTGTGCATTGCCAGTCAGGGGTGCCAGTCATTTTGGAGCCCACAAATAAAAAATATTGCAACCTGCAGGTAGAAAATATCCTGATTTAAAAAATAAATCCTATAAATCACATTGGTTACACATGGCCTGTCTGCAACGAACTTGAAACATTGAATCAACTATTTAACTTGGGTCCACCTGAAGCTTGCACTAGTGAACTTTCAACATTGCATATAAAATTCTGGGTCCTCAGTTTCCTGCACCAGTGAGCTCGGGACAGACACAGCTTTAGGCAATTTGCGGAAGGGATAAGAAGCCATGCTTGACTTGGGCAGGAGCTCACCGGAGCTGAGTACCGGCACCTCAAATGTTCTACTGCTTGAGCACCTGTTCCTCTTTATAGAATATTATCTTAAAAGTATTGTGGAGCTCCTGCACCTAAATATAAACAGTCCCAGCACACAAAATGAGTACCAGAACCTATTTCAGTCCAAGTCAAGCCCTTGATAATAAGTAATCAGGTAGGCCAATTTTATGACGTTTCCACAGGATCAGAGCATGACATTTTTCTCTTTCATGCTGAGTGGTTATCAAAAGGGAAAGCGCTGGAAAGATATTTCATATAGGCTACATTTGAGAGAACTATTGTCATTCTCAATTGATGTAAAAACAGACTTTGTTTTTGAGGCTAATAAAAAAATTGTGGGGAAATTAAGACAATCAGAACTAGTATCAGATCCCCCAAATGTGCACAGTTTATGAGCCTACATTTGCACGCAGGCCAGGTAGCCTAGGCCTACTTCTATGCATAATCAGGTGCGTGTCCTTACATGCTAACTAGATCAGGCATGTGCGTGTGTCCGCCATCGCGCACATGTTGATTTTGTCCAACCACACCAGACGCGATCAGGTTGAAATATCAAAACAAACTCTGAACCTACACTGCTCAAAAAAATAAAGGGAACACAATGTAACTCCAAGTCAATCACACTTCTGTGAAATCAAACTGTCCACTTAGGAAGCAACACTGATTGACAATAAATTTCACATGCTGTTGTGCAAATGGAATAGACAACAGGTGGAAATTATAGGCAATTAGCAAGACACCCCCAATAAAGGAGTGGTTCTGCAGGTGGTGACCACAGACCACTTCTCAGTTCCTATGCTTCCTGGCTGATGTTTTGGTCACTTTTGAATGCTGGCTGTGCTTTCAGTCTAGTGGTAGCATGAGACGGAGTCTACAACCCACACAAGTGGCTCAGGTAGTGCAGCTCATCCAGGATGGCACATCAATGCGAGCTGTGGCAAGAAGGTTTGCTGTGTCTGTCAGCGTAGTGTCCAGAGCATGGAGGCGCTACAAGGAGACAGGCCAGTACATCAGGAGACGTGGAGGAGGCCGTAGGAGGGCAACAACCCAGCAGCAGGACCGCTACCTCCGCCTTTGTGCAAGGAGGAGCAGGAGGAACACTGCCAGAGCCCTGCAAAATGACCTCCAGCAGGCCACAAATGTGCATGTGTCTGCTCAAACGGTCAGAAACAGACTCCATGAGGGTGGTATGAGGGCCCCACGTCCACAGGTGGGGGTTGTGCTTACAGCCCAACACCGTGCAGGACGTTTGGCATTTGCCAGAGAACACCAAGATTGGCAAATTCGCCACTGGCGCTCTTCACAGATGAAAGCAGGTTCACACTGAGCACATGTGACAGCCTGGAGACGCCGTGGAGAACGTTCTGCTGCCTGCAACACCCTCCAGCATGACCGGTTTGGCGGTGGGTCAGTCATGGTGTGGGGTGGCATTTCTTTGGGGGGCCGCTCAGCCCTCCATGGGCTCGCCAGAGGTAGCCTGACTGCCATTAGGTACCGAGATGAGCTCCTCAGACCCCTTGTGAGACCATATGCTGGTGCGGTTGGCCCTGGGTTCCTCCTAATGCAAGACAATGCTAGACCTCATGTGGCTGGAGTGTGTCAGCAGTTCCTGCAAGAGGAAGGCATTGATGCTATGGACTGGCCCGCCCGTTCCCCAGACCTGAATCCAAGTGAGCACATCTGGGACATCATGTCTCGCTCCATCCACCAACGCCACGTTCCACCACAGACTGTCCAGGAGTTGGCGGATGCTTTAGTCCAGGTCTGGGAGGAGATCCCTCAGGAGACCATCCGCCACCTCATCAGGAGCATGCCCAGGCGTTGTAGGGAGGTCATACAGGCACGTGGAGGCCACACGCACTACTGAGCCTCATTTTGACTTGTTTTAAGGACATTACATCAAAGTTGGATCAGCCTGTAGTGTGGATTTCCACTTTAATTTTGAGTGTGACTCCAAATCCAGACCTCCATGGGTTGATAAATTTGATTTCCATTGATCATTTTTGTGTGATTTTGTTGTCAGCACATTCAACTATGTAAAGAAAAAAGTATTTAATAAGAATATTTCATTCATTCAGATCTAGGATGTGTTATTTTAGTGTTCCCTTTATTTTTTTGAGCAGTGTATATTAATTTGGGTCACGTCGAAATGCATGATATATTCAGGGCCGTTTAGCTATCTAGATTGCTGTTGCTAGCTAATTTGGTTGTTTATTTTACCAGAAATGCACAAGGTCCTCTACTCTAATAATGAATCCACAGATAAAAAGGTCAACCTAGTTAGCTTCTATTAATCTCTCCTCCTTCAGTCATCTTCTGACTTTATATGGCGGTTGGCAACCAACTTTAAGGTTCATTACCACCACTAACTGGAATGGAGTGTGGACTGCAGTACAGTTTTCTATCACCCATGTGGGTATATGTTCCTAAAAACCAATGAAGAGATGGGAGTGTGGACTTGCAGCACATCAAGTGTAAACATTTATTTATTTTAGCACCAGGGTATGCAGCCGCGCTTGAGCAGTTTGGATGAAATGCTTGAATAACATGTACACTACCGGTCAAAAGTTCTAGAACACTTACTCATTCAAGGGTTTTTCTTTATTTTTACTATTTTCTACATTGTAGAATAATAGTGAGGACATCAAAACTGTGAAATAACACATGGAATCATGTAGTAACCAAAAAAAGTGTTAAACAAATCAAAATGAATTTTATATTTGAGATTCTTCAAATAGCCACCCATTGCCTTGATGACAGCTTTGCACACTCTTGGCATTCTCTCAACCAGCTTCACCTGGAATGCTTTTCCAACAGTCTTGAAGGAGTTCCCACATATGCTGAGCACTTGTTGGCTGCTTTTCCTTCACTCTGCGGTCCGACTCATCCCAAACCATCTCAATTTGGTTGAGGTCGGGGGATTGTGGAGGCCAGGTCATCTGATGCAGCACTCCATCACTCTCCTTCTTGGTAAAATAGCCATTACACAGCCTGGCGGTGTGTTGGGTAATTGTCCTGTTGAAAAACAAATTATAATCTCACGGCATCCCATCTGGTTAGGGTTTAGTATCACTGTAGAATGCTGTGGTAACCATGCTGGTTAAGTGTGCCTTGAATTCTAAATAAATCACAGACCGTATCACCAGCAAAGCACCATCACACCACCTCCTTCATGCTTTACGGTGGGAAAACACATGCGGAGTTCCTCCGTTCACCCACACCGCGTCTCACAAAGACGGCGGTTGGAACCAAAAATCTCCAATTTGGACTCCAGATCAAAGGACAAATTTCCACCGGTCTAATGTCCATTGCTCTTGTTTCTTGGCCCAATCAATTCTCCTCTTCTTATTGGTGTCCTTTTAGTAGTGTTTTTGTGGCAGCAATTTGACCATGTAAGCATGATTCACAGTCTCTTCTGAACAGTTGATGTTGAGATGAGTCTGGTACTTGAACTCTGAAGTATTCATTTGGGCTGCAATTTCTGAGGCTGGTAACTTATCCTCTGCAGCAGAGATAACTCTGGGTCTTCCATTCCTGTGGCGGTCCTCATGAGAGCCAGGTTCATCATAGTGCTTGATTTGACTGCACTTGAAGAAACTTTAAAAGTTTGTGAAACTTTATGGATTGACTGACCTTCATGTCTTAAAGTAATGATGGACTGCCATTTCTCTTTGCTTATTTGAGCTGTTTTTGCTATAATATGGACTTGGTCTTTTACCAAATAGGGCTATCTTCTGTATACCACCCCTACCATGTCACAACACAACTGATTGGCTCAAAAGCATTAAGAAGGAAATAAATTCCACAAATTAACTTTTAAGAAAGCACACCTGTTAATTGAAATGCATTCCAGGTGACTAGCTCATGAAGCTGGTTGAGATAATGCCAAGAGTGTGCAAAGCTGTCATCAATTTTGGCTACTTTGAATAATCTCAAATATAACATATTTTGATTTTAACACTTTTTTTGGTTACTACATGATTCCATGTGTTATGTCATAGTTTTGATGTCTTCACTATTATTCTACAATATAGAAAATAGTAAAAAATAAAGAAAAACCCTTGAATGAGTAGATGTTATAAAACTTTTGACCGGTAGTGTATGTCTACATTTATTTTACGTAATGGGAGCGGTGTGGTCAGCTTGTTACTCAAGATTGACAGTCGCGCTCCAAACAAAAGACAATGAATATATTGACAACTCTTAAAAGGAATTAAATAAGTGTAGCCTAGGTTGTGCGCTCTGCAAACATGTCCACTAGTACAATGACAATGATAAGACTGTAACAATAATATATTGAATGCAATCAACAAAGTACCGTAACCAAACAAACATTGTAAATGTGTGAATCAGACAGGTGTCTCATGTGCCATAATAGTTTTTTTGATATATTTGCCACTGCTAAACTAAAATAATCTCTATCGACCAACAGCCTATCGACAAAACAATTAACCAGTCGACTAAATGGGGTCAGACCTACATCCAATCAAATTTTATTGGTCACAGATTTGCAGATGTTATCACCAGTGCAGCGAAATGATTATGTTTCTAGCTCTCACAGTGCTGCAATTTCTAGCAATACAATGACAGTAAAATATTTATCAAAAGAGCAAGAAATTGGACGTATCAGAATATATGGACAGTATATTAATAGAAAAGATGTGTACAGCAGTAGTTGTATAGGATGGCCATGACTAGAATACAGTATATGCATATAAAGTGGGTAAAACCAGATGTAGACATTATTAAATTGACCAGTGGTCAATGACTATGTACAGTGCATTCGGAAAGTATTCAGACCGCTTTACTTTTTCCACATTTTGTAATGTTACAGCATATTCTAAAATGGATTAAATTGTTTTTTCCCCCTCATCAAGCTACACACAATAACCAATAATGATAAAGCAAAAACAGGCTTTTAAAAAACATATCACATTTTACATAGGTATTCAGACCCTTTAATCAGTACTTTGTTGAAGCACCTTTGGCAGAGATTACAGCCTCGAGTCTTCTTGGGTATGACGCTACAAGCTTGGCACACCTGTATTTTGGGAGTTTCTACCATTCTTCTCTGCAGATCCTCTCAAGCTCCCTCAGGTTGGATGGTGAGAGTTGCTGCACAGCTATTTTCAGGTCTCTCCAGAGATGTTCGATCAGGTTCAAGTCCGGCCTCTGGCTCAAGGACATTCAGAGACTTGTCCCGAAGCCACTCCTGCATTGTTTTGGTGTGCTTAGGGTCGTCCTGTTGGAAGGTGAACCTTCACCCCAGTCTGATGTCCTGAGTGCTCTGGAGCAGGTTTTCGTTAAAGATCTCTCTGTACTTTGCTCTGTTCATCTTTCCCTCGATCCTGACTAGTCTCCCAGTCCCTGTCTCTGAAAAACATGCCCCATGATGCTGCCACCACCATGCTTCCCCGTAAGGATGGTGCCTGGTTTCCTCCATATGTGATTCTTGGCATTCAGGCCAAAGAGTTCAATCTTGGTTTCATCAGGCCAGACAATCTTTTTTCTCATTGTCTGAGAGCCTTTAGGTGCCTGTTGGCAAACTCCAAGTGAGCTGTCATGTGCCTTTTACTGAAGAGTGGCTTCCATCTGGCCACTCTATCATAAAGGCCTGATTGGTGGAGTGCTGCAGAGTTTTCCTTCTGGAAGTTTTTCCCATCTTTACAGAGGAACTCTGGAGCTCTGTCAGAGTGACCCGATTGCTCGTTCTAGGAAGAGTCTTGGTGGTTCCAAACTTATTCCATTTAAGAATGATGTAGGCCACTGCATTCTTGATGTCCTTCTATGCTGCAGAAATGTTTTGGTACCCTTCCCCAGTTCTGTGCCTCGACACAATCCTGTCTATTGGAGCTCTACTGACAATTCCTTTGATCTCTTGGTTTTTACTCTGACATGCACTGTCAATTGAATTTACCACAGGTGGACTCCAATCAAGTTTTAGAAACATCTCAAGGATGATCAAGGGGAACAAGATGCACCTGAGCTCAATTTTGAGTGTCATAGCAAAGGGTCTGAATACTTAAGTAAGGTTATGTTGAATACATTAGCAAAGATTCCTTAACCTGTTTTCACTTTGTCATTGTGGAGTATTGTTTGTAAATTGATGAGGATTTTTATTTGATACATTTTAGAATAAGGCTGTAACGTAACAAAATGTGGAAAAGGTCATGGAGTCTGAATACTTCCCGAAGGCACTGCATATAGGACAGTAGTCTCTAACGTGCAGGGTAGAGTACCAATGATGGAGTTTAGGCATCAGTGAGCGGGCGGGGGTCCATGAGAGAGTTGGAGAGGCAATCCCCAAGCCCTAACCCACGCCCCCATTGACAGGACAGGGAGAGGTCAGCCATCAGAGAGCCGAGGGAGAGGAGGTGCATTGACGGGACCGGGGCTCTCTAATGTGAACCAGCTGTAGAAACCTGACACCCCGAGGAGGGAGAGGAAAGCTGCTGCGAACTGCACTTAGAGAAGGACAGGGAAGAAGGTTGAGTGGGAGGGAGGGAATGAAAAATCCCACATGGAGAATAACAAAGAATCCTATAGATGAGTTTGGCTGCAGAACCACTGAGTTCTTCCTGAATGTTGAGCTGACTACTGTGTGGTGAGGAGCAGTCTGGACTGTATTTGACTGTAGGGCCTTGTGCACTGCTTTGTCCCATTTCTTTTTTTGTTAATGTGTTTTATTCGTTTCTTTCAACATGCTTCAGCACATTGCAGCGAACAGACTACACAGGCCAACATGGTTTGTTGTCTTATAAGTCATATTAGGTCCTCTCCTGTTTTCACCTAGAAACTCCCTGGGAATAATAATGCTGTTCTTTAGCCTTGTTCTTTAGCTGTAGGGGGATTTTTGTTAGGGTGCAATATTATATTAAATAGAGCATACAAAGCTGAAGGACAAGACATTTCTTTCTGTCAACAGAAATAGAAAGGATACAGAAATTATAAACCCAATTAAATGAAATCAAACTTATGTAATCTTTTCTTTCAACACAGTTGAATTCCAGAGAGATTTTATTTTTTGTTAAATATCATGTTCCCCATTACTCATACATTATAGGTCTGCTGAAATATAAAACGATTACCTACATGGACATGGTCAGCTTTATTTGACAGGCTGCTAAAGTGATCTATGTCAGGGGCCGTGTCATCATTGTTTCAGAGGGTTGAGAGGTTGCCTTGGAGTAGAGTGGAGGGGAGAGTAAATTCCCAGGGTAGCACATATTGTTGTGATATCATTGACAGGCTGTGCTTAGTTGTGTGTGTTTTTGGGTGGGGTGAGGGTATAGTGTAACCAAAGACGAGGAGAGGAGTGCTGAGACTGAGAGGAGACACGGGAGGGATGGAGGGATGAGAACGTATTATAGGGAAGTAGCCTAGTCATGCCTGTGGAGCATGTCCAATCGGAGAGAGGTGAGGAGGTCTGTGTTACAGCTCTTTGAAGATCTGTTTTTTAAGGTTGTGCGTGTATGTGTGAAACAAGCATGTTAAAACAGGTATGTGAATCCTCTGAAGCCTGCGACTGTGTGATAAATATTAGGGTTACACTTATACACTTTCAGTCGATCTACTCTGGAGTTCTCACTGTCATGAATCATGACAGCCAGAGTTTCCCATGCTCTCTCAACCTAATATTTTCAAGCTGTGTTTGGGTGTAGTGCAGAATATATATATATAGTACGTGTGAGACATTTAAAAATGATTCCCATCTCCATTTCAAAAGATTCAAATTTTTCCCGTTTACTGTGCTCCGACATGTTTGTCATTCAATGATCTGTGAAATAAAAATGTATTCCTTTTCTCAAAAAGGAAGTGTGTGTGTGGGGGAGGGAGGGGGACGTGTGTCAGTGAATGGAATTTATTCCGTTCCAGCCATTACTATGAGCCTGTCCTCCCCAATTAAGATGTCACCAGCCGCCTGCGCTGAGCCCCTTCAGGGAGGTAGGTGTGAAGACCTATATCTGATAGTCAGCCGTTTACTCTATGGCTGAGAGTCTCTTGACAGTATATTGGCAGTGTGCCAGACACACACTCCGGTGTGCTGAGAAGCAATAGAGCCCTGAGACCGTGTCTGTCTAGAGCAGCGTGACCACTGATCATGCTTCAACCTCCATCGGTCTGTGACCACAACCAGTAGACAGAACTTAAGAAAATAGACAATACAAAATACAATATACACAGACTTCGAGCTGACTACAGTACAAAATGACAATGTCAAACTGAGAGGGAAATGTGAAGAAACAGTGAAAGTATGGGGCAGAGTGGGGGTTTTCAGTTGTCCTTTTGTGCAATATTGTAATTCCCACTCTGCTGTTAGTCATGTCGTTAAATCACTTTACATAGGGCATTTCTTTCTCTGTTCTTCTCTCTATGTCTTGTGACTTAACACACACACACATACACACACACACTATCTAGCGATGGTGAGCTGGCCTTATATATCCTTGTTTTTATGTTTACAAGTATTTGTGCAACTTCACATACGATTGTTCTTGTTTTTTGTTTTTGCCACTTGGCCAACTTCCATCTAACACCACATCGTTGCATCCTTCTGCATTTTTATTTTTTAAACTTGACCTTGCTGTCACCCTTTCCCCTGCTCAGCTCTATTCAAATGATTTACAGTAGCTCCAGTGACATGAACATGATTAGTCTAACTATTCTGAACAAAAATATAAACGCAACATGTAAAGTGTTGGTCCCATGTTTCATGAGCTGAAATAAAAGATCCCAGAAATGTTCCATACGTACAAAAAACGTATCTCTCTCAGGTGCACCTTGTGCTGGGGACAACAAAAGGCCACTCAAATGTGCAGTTTTGTCACACAACATGCCACAGATGTCTCAAGTTTTGAGGGATCGTGCAATTGTCATGCTGACTGCAGAAATGTCAACGAGAACTGTTGCCAGAGAATTGAATGTTAAATTCTCTACCATAAGCCACCTCCAATGTCGTTTTAGACTTTGGCAGTATTTCCAACGGGCCTTACAAACACAGACCACGTGTAACCACGCCAGCCCAGGACCTCCACATCCGGCTTCAATGCTGGCACGCTGGAGAAATGTGCTCTTCACGGATGAATCCCGGTTTCAACTGTACCGGGTAGATGGTGGGGTTATGGTATGGGCAGGCATTAGATACGGAAAACAAACACAATTGCATTTTATCTATGGCAATTTGAATGCACAGAAATACTGTGACGAGATCCTGAGGCCCATTGTTGTCCCATTCCTTCGCCGCTGTCACCTCATGTTTCAGCATGATGATGCACAATTCCTGGAAGCTGAAAATGTCCCAGTTCTTCCATGGCCTGTATATTCACCTGATACCCATTGAGCATGTTTGGGATGCTCTGGATTGATGTGTACGACAGCGTGTTCCAGTTCCCGCCAATATCCAGCAACTTTGCACAGCCATTGAAGAGGAGTGGGACAACATTCCACAGGCCACAATCAACAGCCTTGATCAACTCTATGGGAAAGAGATCTTCCGCTGCATGAGGCAAAGGGGGGTCACACCAGATACTGACTGGTTTTCTGATCCACACCCTTTTTTAAGGTACAGTATCTGTGACCAACAGATGCGTATCTGTATTCCCAGTCATGTGAAATCCATAGATTAGGGTCTTATGAATTTATTTCAGTTGACTGATTTCCTTAAATGAACTGTACCTCAATCTTTGAAATTGTTGCATGTTGCCTTTATTTTTGTTCAGTGTAGTATTTTTCCCTGTATTCATTAAATTATCCCACATAACCTCTCTGACTTAGTGAGCTCCAGAAGTATTGGGACAGTGACAATTTTATTGTTGTTTTGGCTCTGTACTCAAGCACGTTGGATTTCAAATGATACAATGACTATGAGGCTAAAGTGCAGACTGTCAGCTTTAATTTGAGGGTACCGTTTAGAAATTAAAGCACTTTTTGAACATAGTCCCCCCCATTTTGCTGAGACTCAAAATTGAGCTCCAGTGCGTCCTGTTTCCATTGATCGTCCTTGATGTTTCTACAACTTCATTGGAGTCCACCTGTGGTAAATTGCCACTTCCATCTAACACCACCTCGTCGCATCCTTCTGCTTTTAAATATTTTGAGAACTTGACCTTGCTGTCAACCTTTACCCCGCACAAAATAATCTGAAACACAACCAAAACAAACGGCAAATGCATCCAACAAGTTTGCAGAGTCACAAGCTTGATGTAATCATTGCGTGCTATGAATATGGGACCAAATACTAAACTTTTGACTACTTTAATACACATATCAGTGAATTTGTCCCAATACTTTTGGTAACCTAAAATGTGAGGACAATTTCTAAACGATTCACCCGATATGGATGGTTATACCCTCAAATTAAAGCTGACAGTCTGTACTTTAGCCTCATAGGATTTGAAATGATAAAATGACTAAGTGCTGGAGTACAGAGCCAAAACAACAAGTGTGTCACTGTCCCAATACTTTAGGAGCTCACTGTAAGATTCTTACGCTATGACTGATTTGTACTGTTGTCCACTATTGCTGCTCCTGTTCCTCTTTGATCTATAGTGTTTGTTCTGTAGGTTTCTATAGCTGATAATGTCCTGTTTGTGATGTATTGATGAGACAACTTCTATTGTCCTTTGTCTTCAGGTGTGCCGCAGGTTTCCTGGGTGATTACTGCCATCACAAAGACCCGTGTCACCCTGGTTACTGTCTGAATGGGGGGAATTGCTCTGTGGCTGTGTCGGGCATCCCGGGCAGCCCTACCTGCTCCTGTCCCCTGGGCTACACCGGGCAGCACTGCCAGACCCCCCAGAACTCCACCTGCTTCCCCAAAAACCCATGTGCCAACCAAGGAGTCTGCACCCTGCTCTCCCTCGACAAGTACAAGTGCCAGTGTGCCCACGGATGGACAGGTCAGCTTCTCTCTGACTCAAACTGTTGCTAAATACTGTACGAGCGCTCCTGCTAAGTGCTGTGCAGTTCACTAGTCCAAATCCATTCTTTCCACTATGTCGTCATTTGTTTGGTGCATGTATTCAGGACAGCCCTTAGCTTTTGCATTGATCAGAAGCTTTTGCATTGATCAGAAGTCTGTTTTGTATGTTGTGGCTATGATAAGTAACCAAGGACATGAGGCACTGTAGCCTAGCGGTTAAGAGCGTTTGGCCAGTGACCGAAAGGTCGCTGGTTTGAATCCCTGAGCTGGCAAGGTGGAACAATCTGCCGTTCTGCCCTTGAGCAAGACAGTTAACCCCCAACAACAACTGCTCCCCAGGCACCGATGACGTGGACGTCGATTAAGGCAGCCCCCCACACCTCTGATTTAGAGGGGTTGGGTTAAATGCAGAAGACACATTTCGGTTGAATTCATTCAGTTGAGCAACTAACTAGGTATCCCCTTCCCCACTATTTCCCCTATTTCTCTGTTATATAACCTCGGCCCACTCATCTCTTTTTCCACTGCCTCTCTCCGTGTGTCCAGGCATGCGCTGTAATCGTGAGGACAGCTGTCTGTCGGGACCCTGTGCTAATGGAGGCACCTGCAGCTCTCTGTCTGGGGGCAAGTTCAGCTGTACCTGTCCTCCAGGTTACTGGGGTCCTCGCTGCCTCAACGACACTGACGAGTGTGCTGCCTCTGCCCCGGTATGTCAGAACCAAGGGGGGTGTGTCAACACCCCCGGCTCCTACAGGTGTAACTGCGCCCCCGGGTTCACTGGCCGCCAATGTGAGACCCCTTACATCCCCTGCTCCCCCTCACCCTGCCTCAACGGGGGCACGTGTCGCCCAACCTCTGAGACCAGCTACTGGTGCCACTGCTTGCCAGGTAAGAGAGAGAGAGAGGGAAAGAAAGATGGAGAAATGCCTAGTGAGGCCTGTATGAATGCAGCTTGTTGCAATCAATGTTTGAGGTCCAAGAACTAGAATCCTACGGGCGCTATAACACTAGACACTATGTATTAAATCCCTACTGTTCCCAATGGCGTTTTGTGGGCACAACAATCAACTGTCAACCCTAGCCCATGTTATCTGTTTACAATATAACTTGTCATCACTGTGTAAATTATACATTATATGACAGAGATTGCCAGCAAGATTGATAGTAGTGAAATACTATATATAGAAAAGTATGTGGAGACCCTTTCAAATTTGTGGATTCACCCATTGCTGACAGGTGTATAAAATCGAGCACACAGCCATGCAATCTCCATAGACAAACATTGGCAGTAGAATGGCCCTTACTGAACAGCTCAGTGACTTTCAATGTGGCACTGTCATAGGATGCTACCTTTCCAACAAGTCAGTTTGTAAAATTTCTGCCCTGCTAGAGCTGCCCCAGGCAACAAGTACTGTTATTGTGAAGTCGAAACGTCTAGGAGCAACATCGGCCCAGCCGCGAAGTGGTAGGCCACACAAGCTCACAGAATGGGACTGGCGAGTGCTGAAGCGCGGAGTGCGTAGAAATCCTCTGTCCTCGGTTGCAACACTCACTACCGAGTTCCAAATTGCCTCTGGAAGCAACGTCAGCGTAAGAACTGTTAGTCAGGAGCTTCATGAAATGGGTTTCCATGGCCGAGCAGCCGCACACAAGCCTAAGAGCACCATGCGCAATGCCAAGCATCGGCTGGAGTGGTGTAAGGCTCGTTGCTATTGTACTCTGGAGCAGTGGAAACGTGTTTTCTGGAGTGATATACAGTGGGGAGAACAAGTATTTGATACACTGCAGATTTTGCAGGTTTTCCTACTTACAAAGCATGTAGAGGTCTGTAATTTTTTATCATAGGTACACTTCAACTGTGAGAGACGGAATCTAAAAAATCCAGAAAATCACATTGTATGATTTTTAAGTAATTAATTTGCATTTTATTGCATGACATAAGTATTTGATACATCAGAAAAGCAGAACTTAATATTTGGTACAGAAACCTTTGTTTGCAATTACAGAGATCATACGTTTCCTGTAGTTCTTGACCAGGTTTGCACACACTGTAGCAGGGATTTTGGCCCACTCCTCCATACAGACCTTCTCCAGATCCTTCAGGTTTCGCGGAACCGTTACGTATTTTGTCGAACGGGTGGCATCCCTAAAATGCTGGCAAATTAATTACAGTCTTTGTTAGGAAGAAATGGTCTTCACACAGTTCGCAACGAGCCAGGCGGCCCAAACTGCTGCATATACCCTGACTCTGCTTGCACAGAACGCAAGAGAAGTGACACAATTTCCCTAGTTAATATTGCCTGCTAGCATGAATTTCTTTTAACAAAATATGCAGGTTTAAAAAAAGATATACTTGTGTTTTGATTTTAAGAAAGACATTGATGTTTATGGTTAGGTACATTGGTGCCACGGCAGTGCTTTTTTTCACGAATGCGCTTGTTAAATCATCACCCGTTTGGCGAAGTAGGCTGTGATTCGATGATAAATTAACAGGCACCGCATTGATTATTTGCAACGCAGGACAAGCTAGTTAAACTAGTAATATCATCAACCATGTGTAGTTAGCTAGTGATTATGTGAAGATTGATTGTTTTTTATAAGATAAGTTTAATGCTAGCTAGCAACTTACCTTGGCTCCTTGCTGCACTCGGGTAACAGGTGGTCAGCCTGCCACGCAGTCTCCTCGTGGAGTGCAGTGTAATCGGTGTCCAAAAATGGCGATTACCGATTTTGTTATGAACTTGAAATCAGCCCTAATTAATCGGTCCACCTCTAGTTGACGGTGCTGATTTAAGAAGTTAAACATGAAGTCATAAAAACAGCAGCTCTTTGCTGTATTCGTTGACAGTCTCTCTCTAGTCATGGTTTTAAACATTTTGAAATCTCACAGTATCAACTTTGCTGTAGATTTCTTATGCCTGCTACTTTACTGCAGACATGGTAATCTGAGCCATCCGATTGGTGAGAGGTAGGCCTATAGTGCACAAGGCTTTATCGTTGGGTTATTCACAGAAATGTTTGGCGATCGACTAGGAATGCTTTGGAGATTTCCAGTCGATGGCGAGCGACCGGTTGGTGACCACTACTCTAGAAAGTTGAGTGAAGGTCAATCTCGTTCTTCTCTCCGTGGGCTGATATTCTGTGCGGCAGTCTCGGAGCTACTGCGTGCCTGCCCGCAGCTAAGAGGGAACATTGGTGCCAACTGTAAAGTTTAGTGGAGGAGGAATAATGGTCTGGGGCTGTTTTTCATGGTTCGGGCTTTCATGTAGTGTAATTAGCCTAAGTATCATATCTGTCTTTGTCTCTCTCATGGCAGGCTTCAATGGTACTAACTGTGAGAACAACATTGACGACTGCCCCGGCCATCAATGCCGAAATGGTGGGACCTGCATGGACGGTGTCAATACTTACAACTGCCAATGCCCCCCAGAATGGACTGGTAAGGATAAAGAATAGTCCATGGTTTTGTGTCTGTCTGGTTGGCTTTTCTTCTTTGTTTCAGTTTTTCGTTCAGTGTCTGTGTTTCTTTGTTTGTCTGTGGTTTCTCTCTGTGTCCAAATTGGGGGAGTTTTTTCTTCTCGAATGTCCAACTGTTTTCCCCCTACAGGTCAGTTCTGTACTGAGGATGTGGATGAGTGTCGCCTGCAGCCCAACACATGTCAGAACGGGGGGACCTGCAGCAACATCCAGGGCAGCTACACCTGTGTATGTGTCAACGGCTGGAGTGGCCTGGACTGCTCTAAAAACATAGATGACTGTGCTACGGCTGCCTGCACCAATGGCTCCACCTGTATTGACCGTGTGGCATCCTTCCTTTGTGTCTGCCCCTATGGAAAAACAGGTGTGGGACAAAGCCTGTCTATAGTATAGATATATACAGACATCTTTTATGGACAGACTGATGGATAAATAGAAAGAGAGTGTATTAATCCACAAGGGTTATCTATAAGCACAGAAAACACACAGGCTGACTGACTGTTGAGTATTCCCTACCAGGTTTGCTCTGCCACGTGAACGATGCCTGCATTAGTAGCCCGTGCCGGGACGGGGCGCAGTGCGACACCAACCCCATCAACGGCATGTTCAACTGCAACTGTGCCCCAGGCTACATAGGAAGCACCTGCAATGACGACATCAACGAGTGCATCATAGGTGAGGGACAGATCAGAACACATGATACCTAGAGTGATTTTGTAATTTGACTCTACAGACTATTCTTTAAGAAAAATCCTTCCTTTCCCTTTGATACTTTCGTTACTCCTTTATAGTTCTGTGTATTTAACCTCTCTCAGGCTTCCCCTCAGGTCCAAACCCCTGTGAGCATGGAGGATCGTGTGTGAACACAGATGGCTCGTTCACATGTAACTGTGCGAGAGGTTATGGTGGGCCGCGCTGTGAGACAGACATCAATGAGTGTGCGTCCAGCCCCTGCCAGAACGACGGCACCTGTCTGGACCGCATAGGAGACTACAGCTGCATCTGTATGGAAGGTGTGTGTGATCAGTGATTCCCTATCTCTTTCTAATTACACACACACACACACACACACACACTCACACAGTACTGTTGTGTAATATTCTCTCTCTGTTTCAAGGATTTGAGGGAACACACTGTGAGATTGACATCAACGAGTGTGCCAGCTCTCCATGTCTGAACCAAGGGATCTGTCTGGATCAAGTCAAACGCTACGTCTGCCAGTGCCCTCTAGGTTCGTCTGCCTTTTTCTAATCAAATTCATTTGTCATAGTGTTTCAGAAGGTTTGTATCTACAGTATTTGAAGCTGGGTTCCGTCCCTGGCCTTTAGGATTCAGTGGGGAGATGTGTCAGATCGACATTGACGAGTGTTCCAGCACACCATGTCTCAACGGGGCCAAGTGTATCGACCGTCCCAATGGCTACGAGTGTGAATGTGCTGAAGGTACTAGACAGCCTTCACTATCTCAACTTTAATTAACGTACCTTTCTCACATTTTTAAACATGATGTCTAAACTAAAGCATTAATACAGGGAATCTTTAACTGTTACTCAAAGTTTGGTTTCCCCTCCCAGGCTTCTCGGGGCCGTTGTGTAAGGAGAACATAGATGACTGTGACCCAGAGCCCTGTCACCATGGGGTTTGTCGTGACGGCATCGCCACCTTCTCCTGTGACTGTGACCCGGGCTACACCGGCTCTATCTGCAACGTCCAGGTCATGGAGTGCCACAGCAACCCCTGCCAGAACCGTGGACGCTGCATCGACCTGGTCAACAAGTACCAGTGCAACTGTCTGCCTGGCACCTCGGGTGAGCAGAGACAGAGAATGGGTGGACTATTTTCATTTTATTGAGCAAAAACTTTGTAATAAGAGGAAAGCAACAAGAGAATGTTTGGACAAACAGAAAATAAACTTACATCTGCTAAACCATTGCCTCTCCCAAAAATATGAAGTAAAATAATAGGGGGAAAACGATCTCGAATGGCATTGAAATGACTATATACAAAAGTATGTGGACACCCCTTAAAATTAGTGGATTCGGCTATTTCAGTGACACCCATTGCTGACAGGTGTATAAAATCGAGTACACAGCTATACCATCTCCATAGACACACATTGGTACAAGAATGGCCTTACTGAAGAGCTCAGTGACTTTCAATGTGGCATGTTATAGGATGCCACCTTCCCAACAAGTCAGTTAATCAAATTTTTGCCCTGCTAGAGCTGCCCCGGTCAACTTTAAGTGCTGTTATTGTGAAGTGGAAACGTCTAGGAGCAACAACTGCTCAACTGCGAAGTGGTAGGCCACACAAGCTCACGTAGAAATTGTCTGTCCTCGGTTGCAACACTCACAACCGAGTTCCAAACTGCAACGTCAGCATAAGAACTGTTCGTCAGGAGTTTCATGAAATGGGTTTCCATGGCCGCACAGCCCCACACTTGCCTAAGATCACCATGCACAATGCCAAGTGTCGGCCGGAGTGGTGTAAAGCTCGCCGCCATTGGACTCTGGAGCAGTGGAAACATTTTGTCTGGAGTGATGAATCACGCTTCACCATCTGGCAGTCCGATGGACAAATCTGGGTTTGGCGGACTCCAGGAGAATGCTACCTGCCTGAATGCATAGTGCCAACTGTAAAGTATGGTGGAGGAGGAATAATGGCTGTTTTACATGGTTCGGGCTAGGCCCCTTAGTTCCAGTGAAGGGGCATCTTAACGCTACAGCATACAATGACATTCTAGACGATTCTGTGCTTCCAACTTTGGGGCTACAGTTTTTGGAAGGCCCTTTCCTGTTTCAGCATGACAATGCTCCCATGCACAAAGCGAGGTCTATACAGAAATGGTTTGTTGAGATCAGTGTGGAAGAACTTGATTGGCTTGCACAGAGCCCTGACCTCAACCCCATCCAACACCTTTGGGCTGAATTGGAACGCCGACTGCGAGCCAGGCATAATCGCCCAACATCAGTCCTCGACCTCACTAATGCTCTTGTGGCTGAATGGAAGCAAGTCCCTACAGCAATGTTCCAACATCTAGTGGAAAGCCTTCCCAGAAGAGCGGAGGCTGTTAAAGCAGCTAAAGGGAAGACCAACTCCATATTAATGCCCGTGATTTTGGAATGAGATGTTCAACGAGCAGGTGTCTACATACTTTTGGTCATGTAGTGTACTTAATTTATAGTTCCTTCACTCTGACCTGTTTGCTAACAGTCATCGAAACAAAAGCTAGACAGTCAGGGAGCGTCAAAAATGCCAAAAGTGATCTATAGAGCAGGTGTGTTCAACCGGCGGTCTGCACTGCATGGGGCTCTGCATAAAAAAAAAGAAGAATTTACTGTTGTGAAAAAAGTGTTTATTTAAAAAATATATATAAATATTGCTAGCAACAATAGAAAAACAAATGTAATTACATACAGTGGAAAAGAGAGATTTTATTTCTAATTACTTTATTTCTCAACAAATTACATTCACTGGCGTATTTGACTGGATCACTGGAGTAAAGTCTACACCCACTGTATTAGGCACATTTGACAAATAACATTTTATAACACTGCTTTTTCAACAAGCGCTGCTGGTTAGCTCTCTTGACTTGGTCATGTGTTGGCAAAAATGTATGTCTAACCTTTGATTAACCAGCTAAATAGCTGATCTTAGTGAAAATGTGTTTGGAGTTACCTTTCTAGCTTATTGGCTGTGTTAGTTTACACGTCCTCTTCCAATTATGTATGGACATCAAAACAATCTAACTATTAATTTTTAAATGTTGATCACTTCTCCTTTCCATTATCATTCACCTGATGATAAGACAAGACCTGTTAAAATGTTTTCTATGATGGGGTTCCCTGGGTCGCTGGTTTGCCTGGGAGGGTTCCCTGGGCAAGAAAAGGTTGAAGACCTCTTGGATAGAGGACCATTTTTTTGCGGCCCTCCGGACCTCAGTGAATACCAAATGTGACCCGTGCTGCAAAATGAGTGTGACACCCCTGGGGTAGAGCAAGAGCACAGAGAAGGGAGAGAGGAGCAGCAGAGCACCTTTAAGTTCATACGTTTTGGAGTAGAATGTCCTTTTAAATTGTCACCAGAAATGGCCTCGCAGTCATTCTACCAAAAAGATCTCCTGGTGGGGTATCCCCCACCCCACTACCTTAGCCACCACTTCTGAAAAAAATCCCAGGGAAAACACTGTTATGTGTAAAACTCTGGTCTTGACCATGACCAAACTATAGTTTGTAAACTTTAGTAGACCATGACTTCATTGGTGTCATGTAGCCCCAACTTACACTGCTGCTCAGAAGGTGCTCTCAGCCCCAAAGCTATGTGCTGCTCTGAACCTGAAACACCAGCAGTTCCTACTCAGTTCTGTGGTGTGGAAGGGGCTTCCTGTTGCTCTCAGCACAATGCACTCAGACAGGAGTGGAACAGTCATAAGGGTCGTCCGAGCTCTGCCCTGCTGTGCCCAGCACGCTGCAGTGGCCTGGGGGGATTAGTGCGGCCAGAGCACTGGTGCTGTACACACACACCGACCGAGACAGACACATACAGCCAGTCAGCCAGCCAGTTAGCTAGCTTAGGTCACACACACTTTCACTCGCTCAGCTCTCTTTGGAACACACCTGTTAAGCACTATCAGCTAGTCCACAGCTCCCCCTGGTGGAGGCCATTGGAACTGCGTCTACCTTGTGTAATGGAGAGCCTGTTCAAGTAACTTCAAAATGCATCCTTCCTTTCTTACATTAGACTCAAGACTAAATGGTTTGTCTTCTGGTTTTCTTCTCAGGGGTGAACTGTGAGTTCAATGTTGACGACTGTGCCAGTAACCCCTGTGAATATGGAGAGTGCCAGGACGGGATCAACGAGTACAAGTGTGTCTGTGCTCCAGGATACGCAGGTAAACACACACTTCTCCCTCTCATCTATTCAGATGCATTTCCATGTTAATGACAGCCTGATTTTTTCCAGTGAATGAATTAACTTTCTGAATTCCTTCTCTCACAGGTGCAAAATGTGACGTGGATATCCATGAGTGTAATTCCAGCCCGTGTATGAGTGGGGGTACGTGTGTGGACAAGGTAAACGGCTTCATCTGCCAGTGTCCCCCTGGCACCCACGGCCCCTTGTGCCACTCTGGCACCAACCACTGTGCCCCCCAGCCCTGTGTACACGGAGACTGTGTAGAGCAGCAGAGCGGGTACGCTTCTCCTCACCTTATCTCTCTATCTCTTTCTTGAGTTACGTACTTCATGTAAAATAATATTCCTACCCCTCCCCTGGTCTGTATGTAGGTACAACTGTGAGTGTGATTCTGGCTGGGTGGGGCAGCACTGTGACCAGGAGAAGGATGAGTGCCAGTCCAGCCCCTGCCAGCACAGAGGCACCTGTGTGGACAGACTCAACGGATACTCTTGCCAGTGTCGCCCCGGATTCACAGGTCTGAATCAGGGTTTCATTTATCCTTTATTAATATACAGATGATCCCATTAAACTGCAGTACCTAACAGATACACGTGTTTTTCTGTTCACCATTTTAGTTAAAAACATCCCTCTCCCCTCAGGTGTGAACTGCGAGTTCAACATGGAGGAGTGTGCATCAAGCCCGTGTGAGAACCATGGTACCTGTGTGGACGGAGTCAACACCTACAGCTGCCTGTGTGATCCTCCATACTCCGGTAACAACACCAGCCACACTACTGTACTATCCAGGACACATTCCCTCTGTTGGAGCTGAATTGATTTGTATCGTGGCCATTTTGGATATTACCAATATTGCTATGTGCGTCCACAGGAAAACACTGTGAGGACGAGTTGGTTCCCTGTGCATCTCATCCATGTGAGAGGGGGGGTGTGTGTCAGCCAACCCCAGACTACACCTTTTACACCTGTCGATGTTCCAGCGGCTGGCAAGGTGAGTATTCATAGAAAGAGAGAAAAGGTTTGTTTGTGTGTGTGTGTTGGGGGACATTTTTTACCATTCAGTTGTTGCGTTGATGTTAATTGAAATGGTATGTTTGTGAATAGGCCCCCGCTGCACTGAGGATGTGGATGAGTGCATGAAGAACCCATGTCAGAACAGGGCCCGTTGCATCAACAGCCAGGGCAGCTACGTGTGCAAGTGTCGACCAGGCTACAGCGGTCTCAACTGCCAGACCAACATCGATGACTGCTCCCCCAGTGAGTTATCACACATTTCTCTTTTACTTTAATTTGTACTATCAACACGTATACTACTGCATATTGGGTACTCTCCATGAGCACCTTGTACACTCTCATGTCCGTAGTTAGTTACTATTCTGGGTCTTTTAAACTTCTTGTCTGACTCCAACCCTTTCTTTTTATGTGTCTCTCTCTCCCTCTCAGACCCGTGTCTGAACGGTGGTTCCTGTGTGGACGAAGTGGGAGGGTTCTCCTGTGACTGCCGGCAAGGGTTTGATGGTGAGCGTTGTGAGGCAGAAGTGGACGAGTGTGCCAGTCAGCCGTGCCAGAATGGAGCTGTGTGCCGGGACTACGTCAACAGCTTTGTCTGTGTGTGCCGGCCAGGTTTCGATGGAATCCTCTGTGAACACAACATCCCAGAATGCACTGAGAGGTGGGTTACAAAGGACTGTAACTATAGTCACAATTTTAAAGGGTTTAACGTTGAGATGCACTCAGAATTATTCTTCGATGAGTTTCCTTTTTGATATGAGGATTGGGACACATTTAGATGTATAGAACATGTATTGAAAATGAATTTCCTTTGCAACGCACAAGGAATTCCTATCTACCTACATATGTTCGACTTTCCATCATGCATGACTACATCTCTCTTTCTCTCTCCCTCTAGTTCCTGTCTGAATAACGGGACCTGTGTTGATGACATCAACACCTTCTCGTGTCGTTGTCGTCCTGGTTTCTACGGCACCTTCTGTGAGTATGAGCAGAATGAGTGTGACTCTCAGCCCTGCCAGAACGGAGGAACCTGCACTGACGGCCTGGGCTCCTACCGCTGCACCTGCCCTGTGGGCTACAATGGACAGAACTGCCAGGTAGAGTGTGTGTAGTATGGTTCTTGCCTGGTTCTTCATTTGAAAATCAATGCTAAAATTGTACACTCACTTTTCTCTCCATGCAGAACTTTGTGAACCTGTGTAGCCAGCCACTGTGCCAAAATGGAGGGTCTTGTTCCCAGTCAGAGACCACCTGGTTGTGTCACTGTCCTGTGGGCTGGACTGGCATGTACTGTGATGTCCCCAACATGTCCTGTCAGGACTATGCTGCTCGGAACGGTGAGCAGGCAATGCCTCTATAGTACCATTTCTTTCATTCAGTCACCTCTCTGTCACCAGTGAAATATGAAACTTATATAGGTAAAGATATATTTGAGGTAAAGACCATTTGAAGATATATTACTCATAATGCGTCTCTGGTTAACGTGTCTTTGTGTGTGTCTTTGTCTCGGCCAGGTATACAAGTGGAGTTAGTGTGCAAGCACTCGGGTCGCTGCGTGAACGTGGGTAATGCCCACCAGTGTCAGTGCCTGCCTGGTTACACGGGCAGCTACTGTAACGAGATGGTGGATGAGTGCCTTTCCAACCCCTGCCGCAACGGGGCCACCTGCATGGACTACCAGGGCACATATGAGTGTATGGTAAGTTGTGTATGAATGTGTGTCTGCGTGTGGGATCTAAGTATTGCACTTACTGTACTGCACCCAGGGAAACATCTAAAAATGTATTAATCTGTTCCAGTGCAAGGCTGGCTACCAGGGGGTGAACTGTGAATATGATGTGGATGAGTGTCACTCTAATCCTTGTCACCACGGAGGAACCTGCATCAACCTCATAAACCGCTTTTCCTGCGCCTGCCCACCTGGCACTAATGGTAAGCAGATACCGGAAGATACTCTTGCTTTATCTATCTCTTTCTGGCCCATTGGTTTTGCATAATGTACAACTATAATTCTGACCTCTTCCCTCCCACTCTCCTCTCTCTCTCCTCCCCTTCTCTGTAGGTGTTCAGTGTGAGGTGAATGTGGACGACTGTGCTCCCAAGCCTGGCTCCTGGGAGCTTCGCTGTCTGAACGGGGGCCAGTGTATGGACGGGGTGGGACGCTACACCTGCTCCTGCCCCCCTGGCTTCGCTGGGGAACACTGTGAGGGGGATGTCAACGAGTGTCTCTCTGGTCCCTGCCACTCTCCTGGTAGCCTGGACTGTGTACAGCTGGCCAATGATTACCAGTGCCGCTGTCGCTTGGGCTACACAGGTAGAGTGCCCCTCTGTATATGTTAGAAAGTATCAAGTTACCTAGCTTACCCCACATTCATGCTGTATAACATGACATGTCTGTCTGTTGTCCTAGGACGCCACTGTGAGTCCATGGTGGACCTGTGCCAGTCGAAGCCGTGCCATAACAGTGGCACCTGCTCCATGAACATGAGCTCAGTGCATGGATACACATGCATCTGTCAACCAGTAAGTCATATAACGTTACTCTACCATTTTCAATGTTTGTTTTCCAACTGCCAGACTGCTGTGTTACTAAGTACTCCATGTGCCAGCTTGCTGATCTTTCTCTTTGTTTTGAATGGATTTCCAACTGCATAGAAATTGCATTGTGCTGTATAAAATTGTATTTACCTCTAATGTAGATATGGAGTGAGTTTTCTTTCCCTACTGCAGGGTTTCCAAACACGGTGCATGTTTTGGTTTTTGCCCTAGCACTACACCGCTGATTTAATTAATCAACTCATCATCAAGCTTTGATAATTTGAATCAACTAGGTAGTGTTAAGGCAAAAACCAAAACGGGCACCCCTTGTGTTTCCGAGGACCGAGTTTGAGAAACCCTGACCTGCTGGCTTGTTTTCCAAACCACTAACCCCTTCCTTCTCCTTATTGTCACACTTGCTTCAGAGGGTGAAACAACACAGGTCAGGTATGACTGAGAACAGCAGTGTTCTAGGAAGATACCAAAGTTAGTAGATTCTCCCAGCTTTTCTGACTAGTCAACTGCAGTAATGCATGTTAGATATGTAAAACGGAGACCACAGGTATCTGTCTAGCCAGTCTGTTCACATGTCTGATGCCCACTCTGTTCCGACCCCTCAGGGCTTCACTGGCTTCAACTGTGGAGAGGTGGAGGGCTACAACTGTGCCAAGCTGCGTTGCCAGAACGGTGGGCACTGCCAGGAGTCTCAGGTTGGTCGTCCGCACTGCCGTTGCCAGCCAGGCTTCAGTGGGCCCCGCTGCGAGACCGTCCACAGCTGCCAGAACCGGCCCTGTCTGAACGGGGGCACCTGTATGACGAACCAACCCTACCAGTACAGCTGTCACTGCCCAGCCCACTTCTCAGGCAGGCACTGTGAGAATGTCATCTTCGATCCGTCTCCCAGCACCCCCGCTTCCTGCCCCTACGTAGAGTGTGAGCAGCATTCTGGGGATAAGGTGTGTGACCCGCAGTGCAACAGCCATGAGTGCCAATGGGACGGAGGGGACTGTTCTCTATATTGGCGCCAGCCATGGGTCAACTGCACCGCCCCGGTGCCCTGCTGGGAGCTGTTCCGCAACGGCCGATGTGACCCCGAGTGTGACAACTCTGGCTGCCTCTTCGACAGCTTCGAGTGTCAGGAGAGCGCACAGTCTTACTGCAAGTAGGTACAAGAGTTGGCAACAACATAAAGACATCAATACACATGTACACTGAGTATACCAAACATTTAAGAACACGTTCCTAATTTTGAGTTGCACGCCCCCTTTTACCATCAGAACAGCCTCAATTCGTCGGGGAATGGAATCTGCAAGGTGTCGAAAGCGTTCCACAGGGATGCTGGCCCACGTTGACTCCAATGCTTCCCACAGTTGTGTCAAGTTGACTGGATGTCCTTTGGGTCGTGGACCATTCTTGATACACCCAGGAAATTGTTGAGCATGAAAAACCCAGCTGTGTTGCAGTTCTTGACACAAACTGGTGCGCCTGGCACCTACTACCATACCCCGTTCAAAGGCACTTCCATTTGTTGTCTTGCCCATTCACCCTCTGAATGACACACATGCTCAATCCATGTCTTAACTTTTTATGGCTGGGGGCAGTATTGAGTAGCTTGAATGAATAAGGTGCCCAGAGTAAACTGCCTGCTACTCAGTCCCAGAAGCTAAGATATGCATATTATTAGTATATTTGGATAGAAAACACTCTGAAGTTTCTAAAACTGTTTGAATGATGTCTGTGAGTATAACAGAATTCATATGGCAGGCAAAAACCAGAGAAAAAATCCAACCAGGAAGTTGGAAATCTGAGGTTTGTAGTTTTCCAACTCATCGCCTATCGAATATACAGTGGGATATTGGTCATATTGCACTTCCTAAGGCTTCCACTAGATTTCAACAGTCTTTAGCACCTTGTTTGATGCTTCTACTGTGAAGGAGGGGGGAATGAGGGCTCTTTGAGTCAGGGGTCTGACAGAGTGCCATGAGCTGACCACGCGCGTTCACGTGCGTTCCATTGCATTTCTGAAGACAACGGAATTCTCCGGTTGAAACATTATTGAAGATTTATGATAAAAACATCCTAAAGATTGATTCTATACATCGTTTGACATGTTTCTACAGACTGTAACGGAACTTTTGTACTTTTCGTCTGCTCGCGCCTCATGAATTTGGATTACTGGGCTAAACGTGCGGGAAAAAAGGAGGTATTTGGACATAAATTATGTACTTTATCGAACAAATCAAACATTTATTGTGGAACTGGGATTCCTGGGAATGCATTCTCATGAAGATCATCAAAGGTAAGTGAATATTTATAACGCTATTTCTGACTTCTGTTGACTCCAACATGGTTTTGTTGTCTGAGCGCTGTACTCAGATTATTGCATGGTTTGCTTTTTAAAATCTGACAGTAATTCTGTGCATAACACTTGTATCTTATATTAAAGTTTATGATGACTATTTCTGTAAATTGATGTGGCTCTCTGCAAAATCACCGGATGTTTTGGAAGCAAAACATTACTGAACGTAACGCGCCAATGTAAACAGATTTTGGGATATAAATATTAGAGGTCGACCGATTTTATGATTTTTCAACGCCGATAACGATTATTGGAGGACCAAAAAAAGCCGATACCGATTAATCGGACGTTTTTTATTTTATTTTTTTTGTTGTTGTAATAATGACAATTACAACAATACTGAATTAACACTTATTTTAACTTAATATAATACAGCAATAAAATCAATTTAGCCTCAAATAAATAATGAAACATGTTCAATTTGGTTTAAATAATGTAAAAACAAAGTGTTGGAGAAGAAAGTAAAAGTGCAATATGTGCTATGTAAGAAAGCTAACGTTTCAGTTCCTTGCTCAGAACATGAAAACATATGAAAGCTGGTGGTTCCTTTTAACATGAGTCTTCAATATTCCCAGGTAAGAAGTTTTAGGTTGTAGTTATTATAGGAATTATAGGACTATTTCCCTCTATACCATTTGTATTTCATTAACCTTTTGACTATTGGATGTTCTTATAGGCACTTTAGTATTGCAAGTGGAACAGTATAGCTTCCATCCCTCTCCTCGCTCCTCCCTGGGCTCGAACCAGGAACACAACAACCACCATCGAAGCAGCGTTACCCATGCAGAGCAAGGGGAATAACTACTAGAAGGCTCAGAGCGAGTGACGTTTGAAACGCTATTAGCGCGCGCTAACTAGCTAACCATTTCACTTCGGTTACACCAGCCTCATCTCGGGAGTTGATATGCTTGAAGTCATAAACAGCGCAATGCTTGACGCACAACGAAGAGCTGCTGGCAAAACGCACGAAAGTGCTGTTTGAATGAATGTTTACGCGCCTGCTTCTGCCTACCACTGCTAAGTCAGATACTTAGATACTTGTATGCTCAGTCAGATTATATGCAACGCAGGACACGCTAGATAATATCTAGTAATATCATCAACCATGTGTAGTTAACTAGTGGTTATGATTGATTGTTTTTTATAAGATAAGTTTAATGCTAGCTAGCAACTTACCTTGGCTTACTGCATTCGCGTAACAGGCAGTCTCCTTGTGGAGTGCAACGAGAGAGAGGCAGGTCGTTATTGCGTTGGACTAGTTAACTGTAAGGTTGCAAGATTGGATCCCCCGAGCTGACCATGTGAAAATCTGTCGTTCTGCCCCTGAACAAGGCAGTTAACCCACCGTTCCTAGGCCGTCACTGAAAATAAGAATGTGTTCTTAACTGACTTGCCTAGTTAAATAAAGGTATAAAAAAAAAAAACGGAAAATCGGCGCCCAAAAATACCGATTTACGATTGTTATGAAAACTTGAAATCGGCCCTAATTAATCGGCCATTCCGATTTAATTGGTCGACCTCTAATAAATATGCACTTTATCGAACAAAACATACATGTATTGTGTAACATGAAGTCCTATGAGTGTCATCTGATGAAGATCATCAAAGGTTAGTGATTCATTTTATCTATATTTCTGCTTTTTGTGACTCCTCTCTTTGGCTGGAAAAATGGCTGTGTTTTTCTGTGACTAGGTACTGACCTAACATAATCGTTTGGTGTGCTTTCGTCGTAAAGCCTTTTTGAAATCGGACACTGGTGGGATTAACAACAAGTTTGTCTTTAAAATGGTGTGAAATACTTGTATGTTTGAGGAATTTTAATTATGAGATTTCTGTTGTTTGAATTTGGCGCCCTGCACTTTCACTGGCTGTTGTCAAATCGATCCCGTTAACGGGATCTTAGCCGATCTCAGCCATAAGAGGTTTAAGGCTTAAAAATATATTTTTAACCTGTCTCCTCTCTTTCATCTACACTGATTTTGAAGTGGATTTAACAAGCGACATCAATAAAGGATCATAGCTTTCCCCTGGGTTCACCTGGTCAGTCTGTCATGGAAAGAGCAGGTGTTCTTCATGTTTTGTACACTCAGTGTGTATGTCTTATTAATTACATTCAAATTTCAAAGCTTATTAACCCATAGGAACTCCTAGAGTCTTCTGAATTCCCTAACCCTCTCCCTTGTCCTATATACAGGTATGATAAGTACTGTGCGGCCCACTATGCCAACAAGATCTGTGATAAGGGCTGTAACACGGAGGCATGTGGCTGGGACGGCCTGGACTGCTCTGGGGACACCCCTGCTGTTGTGGCTGATGGAACGCTGGTGATCGTAGTGTTACTGCAGCCTGAGGAGCTAATGAGAGACATGAGAGGCTTCCTGCGCTCCCTGGGATCCCTGCTGCACACCAACCTACGTGTCAAGATGGACGACCAGCAGAAACCTATGTTGTATCCGTACTACGGCCTGGAGCACGACGATGCCAATGAAGTACAGCCTTCTACAATGAAGCTTAGAGGCAAACGGGAGCTAGACAAGGAGGTTATCGGGTAAGGAGATGTGTATTTATCCAGTCTGTCTCCCTCTTTCTCTGTCTCTCTCTCTTTCTCTACTAGATAAGATGAGGTGTGTGTGTATAGTCTTCCATGTTGGAAAGTAAGACTAACGGAAGTTGTGTTTGCTGCAGGTCTAAGGTGTACCTGGAGATCGATAACCGTAAGTGTTCTGAGCGCTCCATGGACTGCTTCTCCAGCACAGAGCTGGCTGCATCCTTCATCGCTGCTGAGTACTTGAAATCTGAGCTGCCCTACCCTGTGGTCTCTGTCAACAGTAAGTCCCTCTCCTTTCTTCCCAGTGTGATTTCTGAGACACATTTAAAACACCCTAATGGTTATGTTACATCAGCACACAATTATCTTTGATCACAGACCTGATTAAACCCACTTATCATGTTCTTTGGTACCAAATGGACACTCGGTTCCATGCTCTGAATGCAGAGTCCATTTCAGATAGCATCACCTACTTAAGAGTTCCATGTCTCCTCCACCACCAGGTGACCCTACGGAACCCCATAAGCCCCCCTTCCTGCTCTACCTGGCTGTGGGAGCAGCCGTCATCATCCTGCTCATCTTAGTGCTGGGCGTGCTGGCCGCCAAGAGGAAACGCAAACACGGCGCCCTCTGGCTCCCCGATGGCTTCCTGGCCAAGAAGGATGACAAGAGGCGAGAACCCGTGGGCCAGGACGACTTCGGCATGAAGTGAGTGGAGAAAAGACAGAAGTTGCGTCTGAAATGGCACCCTATTCCATGTATAGTGCACTACATTTGACCAGGGCCTGCATACGGTCAATATATATTTATTGTTTTATTAAATTACTGCACTACACCGGGAATAAAGACAAATGTGTACCTCTATACTGTACCATACTCTAGTATGTTCAGAATGATACTGAACTGAGACAAATGTTTGACTGGTGTACCATAATGTAGGGTGTAATTCTCCTGAGCCACACACTGACCTCTTTTTCCTCTCCCTGCAGGAACTTCAAGACCCAGGATGGAGGGATGATGGATGGAGGCCAGAGGTGGATGGAAGAGGAGGCTCCTCCAAAAAAAGTAAGGGTGAGCGAGAAGAGGAACCATTCTTGGCAGCCATTTTGGGTCAGAACGCTCACCAGCTACTGCGTCGTTCCAGGAAATTAGTGACTTTTGCCTCCCTTTGATATTTTAAGTAGAAATGTTGGACAAATATTGAAATCTGAAAGCCTTGTATATTAAAGGAAGTGCCCTTTTAATATAGACTATATGTAAAATTAAATAAATCCGGGACATTTTGACATGTCCCTCTAAGCATCCTCTGTGACTTCTAGCAAGATTTTAACCCACTTAACCCCAACTTTTCTCCAACATTGTAAAGCCCTAGTTATTTTGTTATTTTAACATAGTCATTTCGACAGGTTATTATTCATTTCATGTGATAAGTGATTCATTTTAAGGTCAACCTTTTTACGTGAACTGAACTCTTGTTTCCATATGGTGAAAATATTCCAAAGCAGGTGAGCTGGTTGTACTCTTTTTGTGGTGGAAAACTGAGCGAGTTGAGCATAACACGTCAACCCTGTTACCCAGAGTTAGGTTTTATTTAACCTCTTGAGATGGAAAAACATGTTTTTTTTATGTGGTCTTTATGACAGAAAGGTAAAATTAGGTGAAATCCACGAAGTTACAGTACTCTAAAGGCACCTAATTGGCGGAACAACCCTACTATACATAATGGCATTGAGTCAGTGTCTAAAAATCTCTCCCCCTTTGCCTCCCTCTCCCCCAGACTGAGGACAAGCCCCTGCTGCCCATGGGTGTGGATGGAGGAGTGGACAGACGGGAGTGGACCCTGCAGCACCACAAGGCTGCTGACATCTCTCTCACTCCACCACAGACTGATCTGGAGGCAGACTGCCTGGATGTCAATGTCAAAGGACCAGGTAGAGTTTAAGATTGAATAGGATTGGTGTCAATCAAGTGTAAGGATACCTAACTGAGAAGTGATTGCTGTGTATGTAACTCTGTCGTTTTTTGACTCTGACCAAATGGCAAAAATATTTTCCAGATGGCTTCACCCCCCTGATGCTGGCCTCTCTACGAAACGGAGGGGCATCTGATTGCGGCCTGCAGGCGGAGGAGGAGGAAGAGAGCGGGGGAGACGAGCCGGGACCCAACGCCATCTCAGACCTCATCACCCAGGGTGCAACACTCATGGCCCAGACAGACCGCACCGGGGAGACGGCGCTCCACCTGGCTGCTCGCTACGCCCGGGCCGACGCTGCCAAGAGGCTGCTGGACGCTGGGGCAGACGCCAACGCTCACGACAACATGGGTCGCACCCCTCTCCACGCTGCTGTGGCAGCCGATGCCCAGGGAGTGTTCCAGGTGAGAGGCTAGAAAAACAGACTCTCATTGGAGCAGCTGCGCTCACATGGGCACCAGTTCAAAAATCTTATTGCGCTTATTGAGTTAAAGTCTCCATGCAGTCTTTTAAATGTTATTTTGAAATCATCACTGTATGTTTAATAAATCACTGTGGGTTTATGTAATGGAAAATAACTTGAAATATACTGAACAAAAATATAAACGCAACATGCAACAATTTCAAAGATTTTACTACGTTACATATAAGGAAATCAGTCAATAAATGATTTAGGCCCTAATCTATGGATTTCACTTTACTGGGCATAGGTGCAGCCGTTGGTGGGGCTGGTCAGAATAATCAGATTGTGATGTCATTCTGTGGCCCAAAAACTCTATCCCACCTGAACAGATTGAAATTCCAGGTGTTTTTTTTAATTTTTAATTAGGCTCTTACAATAAAAGGGCATTATCACCATTTTTTTGTTTTAAATTTCATTGTTATTACAACCTCAGTGTGGAAATATCATTAAATGTGCAATATGCAGAAATTGTTCCGCCATTTCCTGGTTGCTAAATTTCTAAAAGTTTGCCTAATTTCAGTTTGTGATAAAACAAGAAATGTATAGTGTAGAGAATCATTGTACCATCTAAACCACTGTTAAATATATACTGAGTGTACAAAACATGACAGAGGAAAATAAAGTTTTTGACTGCACTGCCCCTTTAACACTGTTCCCCTCTCAGATCCTGATCCGTAACCGGGCCACGGAGTTGGATGCCAGGATGAACGATGGCACCACACCTCTGATCCTGGCTGCCAGGCTGGCTGTGGAAGGCATGGTGGAGGAACTGGTACATTGCCACGCTGACATCAACGCTGTCGACGACCACGGTGAGCACTGGCATTGTTTTTACATGTATCTTGTATGATTTTACATTTGTTTTATACAGGTGGGATTAGAGATTTGTTCTAAACTGAGACTAACTGTTCAGGAATACTTAAATATGAAATGTTGTTTTAGTGATTTTCTCATTGAGCACTGCCATACAGGGCAAGAATTAGGAAAGACCTTGGGACTGTAAGGTTCTATCTGCGCAAAGCATAGTTCTGAGATTATAATTTTTTTACCTTTATTTAACTAGGCAAGTCAGTTAAAACCTCTCTAGGGTATCAACAGCCAGTGATACTGCAGGGCGCCATATTCAAAACAACAGAAATCACATAATTTAAATTCCTCAAACATACAAGTATTTTACACCATTTTAAAGCTACACTTGTTGTAAATCCAGCCAAAGTGTCCGATTTCAAAAAGGTTTTACGACGAAAGCACACCAAACGATTATGTAAGGTATGAGCCAAGTCACAGAAAAAGACAGCCATGTTTCCAGCTAAAGAGAGCATTAACAAAAAGCATAAATAGAGATAAAATTCATCACTAACCTTTGATAATCTTCATCAGATGACACTCATAGGACTTCATGTTACACAATACATGTATTTTATGTTCGGTAAAGTTCATATTTATATCCAAAAATATGAGTTTAGGCAAGACGCTACTGTATCACTTGGCAAAAAGCCTGAGAAAATGCATAGCGCCACATTAAAATGAATGACTATGAAAATTACTATAAAATCAAACTTTCATTAAATCACACATGAAAGATATCAAATTAAAGCTACACTGGTTGTGAATCCAGCCAACATGTCAGAATTCAAATAGGCTTTTCAGCGAAAGCATACGATGCTATTATCTGAGCATAGCACCATTGTAAACAAAAGAGAGAAAACATTTCAACCCTGCAGGAGCGACACAAAACGCAGAATAAAAATATAATTCATGCCTTACCTTTGACGAGCTTCTGTTGTTGGCACTCCAATATGTCCTATAAACATCACAAATGGTCCTTTTGTTCGATTAATTCCGTCGATATATGTCCAAAATGTCCATTTATTTGGCGCGTTTGATCCAGAAAAACACCAGTTCCAACTTGCTCAAACATAACGACAAAATATATCAAAGGTTACCTTTAAACTTTGCCAAAAAATGTCAAACTACTTATGTAATACAACTTTAGGTATTTTTTAACGTTAATAATCGATAAAATTGAAGACGGGATGATATGTGTTCAATACAGGATTAAAACGATATGTAGCATGCCTTCTGTTTGATTGAAACGCATGTCTAGGACACCAGGAGTGCCTCGACTTCAAGATGGCCGTATTTCTTCATTACACAAAGGAATAACCTCAACCTATTTCTCACGACTGTTGACATCCAGTGGAAGCCGTAGGAACTGCAAGCAAGTTGCTTAGAAATCTGGTGTCCCAATAAAAACTCATTGAAAAGACGGTGACCTAAAAAAAAAAAAAAAAAAAATGAATGGTTTGTCCTCGGGGTTTCGCCTGCTAAATAAGTACTGTTATACCCACAGACATGATTCAAACAGTTTTAGAAACTTCGAAACCCCGATAGAAAACATTCTATCCAAATCTACTAATAATATGCATATCTTATCTCCTGGCAATGAGTAACTGGCATGTTTTTCATCCAAACGTGAAAATGCTACCCTAGAGAAGTTAAGAACAGATTCTTATTTACAATGACTGCCTAGGAACAGTGGGTTAACTGCCTTGTTCAGGGGCAGGACGACAGATTTTTACCTTGTCAGCTCGGGGATTTGATTTAGCAACCTTTCGGTTACTGGCCCAACGCTCTAACCACTAGGCTACCTGCCGCCCCTATTAAGCATCGTTTTCAGATCTCATAACTGTTTTGTAGTGAACTCTTCTTTCATAACCCATTAAGGTCCTCACCTTATAGGTACCTAAAGTGCAGAATATCAAAATCAGGAGACATTTGTAAATCAGTTTTTTTTAGGGGATGCAATTGAAGATAGAACCTTATGGCTGTGACATGTCAATCTGGGTTCAGCCACTAGGTTCTTTCTGAATTAGACAGAAAACTGTAGCTATTTGAATACATGATAAATTATAGAATAGCATTATTTTACCAAGACAGTCAGAACACATCAAATACATCAAGAAATGTATTATGATAATCAGACAAATTACTGTCATCACTGAATGACTATGTGACAACATCATTTACTTGTTTTTTGCTTACGTGCCATTATTGCTGGCTAGACTAGCCCATACATGGAGAGAGATGGCAAGAACGTGTGCTGATTGGTCTGTCTATTTGTTCAGGCTTGTGATTGGATTGCAGATAGAACCTTCTAGTGGCAAGTTCAAATAGTTTTATGCGGAGAGAACTTTTTAGTTTTTCATTTTTTCACTTAAAATTAACTATCAAACATTTTACTTCACAGACATATGAAGAACCATCTAAATATGAATTATGTGATTTTAACTATTTAAAAAAACAAAAAAAGTCTACTTTATAGTCCCATGGTTTCAATCTCGCTCTCAATGGAGCTCAGTTACCATTACAATTCCATTAAAGCTGGGTCATGAGTTTGTATTGCGGTTTTGTCATTTGCATTTCGGTCATGCCATTGCTTGAGGACTAACCTTCTCAAAAAAATAAAAAGTGGGCAGTCAAAATAGTTTAGAGCAATTTGCATGTCTGTCTTTGACTCATATTCCTCTCTCAGGTAAATCTGCTCTGCACTGGGCAGCTGCTGTGAACAATGTGGAGGCCACTCTGGTGCTGCTGAAGAATGGAGCCAACAGAGACATGCAGGACAACAAGGTTTGTACTACCTCAGTTTGCATTTCACGTCTCTACCTTGTATTGCACACGTTTTCAAATTTCAAAAGTAGTCTTTAAGTCAAGCTACAGTGCTTTCAGAAAGTATTCAGACCCCTTCACTTTTTCTATATATTTTTAAGTTACAGCCTTCTTCTAAAATTTATTAAATACATTTTCCCCTCATCAATCTACACACAATAATACCACATAATGACAAAACGAAAACTGTTTTTTAGAATTTCTTGTAAAAATATTATTACAAAAATAACTTATTACTAAATTATTCAGACCCTTTGCTATGAGACTCGAAATTGAGCTCAGGTGGACATGATTTGGAAAGGCACACACCTGTCTATATAAGGTCCCACAGTTGACAGTGCATTTCAGAGCAAAAACCAAGCCATGAGGTCTAAGGAATTGTCTGTAGAGCTCTGAGACAGGATTGTGTCGAGGCACAGATCTGGGGAATAGTACAAAAACATTTCTGCAGCATTGAAAGTCCCCAAGAAGACAGTGGCCTCCATCATTCTTAAAACTTCTTATGGCTGCATCCCGCTACCGGGATTGATATGACAACAGCCAGTGAAAGTGCAGGGCGCCAAATTCAAACAACAGAAATCTCATAATTAAAATTCCTCAAACATACATGTGTCTTATATCATTTAAAAGGTCATCTTGTTGTTAATCCCACAAAAGTGTCCGATTTCAAGTATGCTTTTCAGCGAAAGCACTACAAACGATTATGTTAGGTCACCACCAAACCACAATAAACACAGCCATTTTTCCAGCGAAAGATAGCTTTCACAAAAAGCAGAAATAGGGATAAAATTAATCACTAACCTTTGATTATCTTCATCAGATGACACTCATAGGACTTCATGTTACACAATACATGCATGTTTTGTTTGATAAAGTTCATATTTATAACAAAAAATCTGAGTTTACATTGGCGCGTTACATTCACTAGTTCCAAAAACATCAAGTGATTTTGCATAGCCACATCGTTTCAACAGAAATACTCATCATAAATGTAGATGATAATACAAGTTATACACATGGAATTATAGATATACCTCTCCTTAATGCAACCGCTGTGTCAGATTTTTTTTTAACTTTACGGAAAAAGCAAATCATGCAATAATCTGAGACGGGGCTCAGAAAAATAGCCAAATTAGCCGCCATGTTGGGGTCAACAGAAACCAGAAAATACATGATAAATGTTTCCTTACCTTTGATGAACTTCATCAGAATGCAGTCCTAGGAATCCCAGGTCCACAATAAATGCTTGATTTGTTCGATAATGTCCGTTTTTTATGTCCAATTAGCTACGTTAGCGCGTTAGCGGTAAACAATTCCAAAGTCACAAAGCGCATCCACTATAACGTCACGAAATGTCCAAAAGTTCCGTAACAGTCAGTAGAAACTTGTCAAACGATGTACTGAATCAATCTTTAGAATGATGTTAACATACATCTTGAATAACGTTCCAACCGGAGAATTAGATTGACTTCAGAAGAACGGTGGAACGGAGGTCCTCCTCGTGAAGGCGCATGTGAAAGCATGGTCAGCTCGTGGCAGACCTGACAAGATTCTCTGGTCTGATGAAACCAAGATTGAACTGTTTGGCCTGAATGCCAAGTGTCACGTCTGGAGGAAACCAGGCACCGCTCATCACCTGGCCAATACCTTCCCTACGGTGATGCATGGTGGTGGCAGCATCATGCTGTGGGGATTTTCTTCAGCGGCAGGGACTGGGAGACTAGTCAGGATTGAGAGGAAAGATGAATGGAGTAAAGTACAGAGAGGTCCTTGATAAAAACCTGCTCCAGGGCGATCAGGACCTCAGACTGGGGTGAAGTTCCACCTTCCAACAGGACAACGACCCTAAGAGCACAGCCAAGAAAATGCAGGCGTGGTTTTGGGACAAGTCTTTGAATGTCCTTGGCCCAGCCAGAGCCCGGACTTGAACCCGATAGAACATCTCTGGAGAGACCTGAAAATAGCTGTGCAGCGACCCCATCCAACCTGACAGCGCTTGAGATGATCTGCAGAGAAGAATGGTAGAAACTCCCAAAATACAGGTGTGCCAAGCTTGTAATGTCATACCCAAGAAGACTCGATGCTGTAATCGCTGCCAAAGGTGCTTCAACAAAGTACTGAGTAAAGGGTCTGACTACTTATGTAAATGTGATATTTACGTTGTTATGGGGTATTGGTAGATTTGAGAAGAGGGGGAAAAAAGTATTTATTCCATTTTAGAATAAGGCTGTAAAAAGTGAAGTGGTTTGAATACTTTTTGAATGCACTGTATGTCCCATATTCTATCACGAGGATAATGTTTTATTAGCTTGGTACATGCCTTCATGGGTTGTTTCTCCTGTTGTGTTCCTTCAGGAGCAGACCCCGTTGTTCCTGGCAGCCAGAGAGGGTAGTTTTGAGGCGGCCCAGGTTCTGCTGGACCACTACTCTAATAGGGACATCACAGACCACCTGGACCGGCTGCCCCGCGACACCGCACAGGAGCGCATGCACCATGACATCGTACGTCTGCTTGACCAGTACAACCTGGTCCACAGCCCTCACAATGGCCCCAACCACATGGGCGGGGGACACTCTTCCTTGGTCTGTGGCGGCAATGGCGCTGGCTACATGGGCATGCGCCCCGGACCCCAGGGCAAGAAGAGCAGGCGCGGTGGGGCAAAGGTTGGAGGGGTGGGTGGGGCTACAGCAAAAGAGCTGAAAGACATGAAGGCCAAGCGGAGAAAGAAGCCAACGGGAGGAGAAGGGCCTGCAGTGGGAGGAGCCAGTGGCAACGGCACTAAAGCTGCAGGAGGGCTGTCGGAGAGCTCAGTCACCATGTCCCCTGTCGACTCCCTGGAGTCTCCACACTCATACATAGGAGATGCTGCCGGGGCCTCCAAAACGACCAACTCTCCTCTCCTGGGCAGCCCCTCCTCCAGGCCCCTGCTGCCCCCAGTCAGCCACATGCTGAGCCAGCAGCAGAGCTGGGTGGGCCTGAAGCATGGCTACGGTGGCCACATGTTCAGCCTCCTCCCCCAGCAGATGGGCAGTGGCCACCCTAGCATGTCCCAGCACCACGGCCAAGGCCTGCTCACCCCTATGAATGTCACCATGAGCCGTGAGCAGCTGCCTCCCATTGTTACCTTCCAAATGATGGCGCCGGGGGGCGGGCAGGCCCTGCTGAAGCAGCCCCAGCCTGGGCAGGTGCAGTCCCAGGGCCAAAACCAGGGCCAGCCCCAATCTCAGCAGGGCCCTACTCACCTGCACTGCACCCAGGGCATGTTGTACCAGATGCCCAACATGAGCCTCCAGCACAGCCTGTCTCACAGCCTCCCTCACCCTCACTCCCATGGCCTGGCCCACGGCCACGGCATGGTGCAGGATGGCCAGTCACGCCAACAGCTCCCTCCCTATCAGGCTATGCAGAGCCCCGTGGATAAGTACCCAACCCCTCCTTCTCAGCACAGCTACGCTACGGCTGGCTCGGAGAGCACCACCCCAGGGTATCCGGCTCACCCGCCCAGTGAGCACCCTTACCTCACCCCCTCCCCTGAGTCCCCTGACCCCTGGTCCTCCTCCTCCCCCCACTCCAACTCAGACTGGTCTGACGTCACCACCAGCCCCACCCCCCTGGGGAACCCCCATGCACTGCTGCCTCTCCGCCACACACACATTCCGGAGCAGGTGCAGCTGCAGCCGCAGTCCCAGCAGACACAACAGAACCCCCAGCAGCCTCAGCGTGGCAACATGCAGGTGTTTGCATAGACAAGAGGACTCTCTTAAAGTGCCCAACTCTTAAATGCTTTGTTGATCTTAGTAGTTACAACACTTAAACTCTTATCCATCACTTCTTTCGTCATTTGCTTTTGTCTTATCGTCTCTCTGGTTACAGTAATCATTTTTACACTTCATTGTCACATGATTTTCTTCAATTTTGCACTTAAAGATAGTGTATAGTCTTGTATGAGTATTGTCAACTAAAACCAAAAACTGTTTAAGTACCTTTGACATTTAAAAGTGACGGATCATCAGAAATCAAACAAGGAACCAGAGCCAAACGGTGATCATGTAAGGAAAATGGACTGTTCAAGAAGACACCAAGACAGAATCGACATTAGATATTGCCTAACTCTGCTTCTTATTGTCATCCCTCTTGGGACGTTTCTTTGGGCTGAGACTTATTTTTTTACTTTTTTTAAGGAAATAATTGCTCATTTAACATGCTATCATTTTCATTTACTGTTTTATGTAGACCTCTGCCAAGGACATACAGTTTCATTGAAAATTAACTTGACTTTTTATATGATGGGTTGCGTTCGCTTATGTTAAGATGTGTTCACTAAGCGAAGACTGCCTTATGGATTCTTATTATGGAATGTATCTGATTAGGATGTGGTGATGCTATTTGAGGGGCTATTGTGTGGTTAGAAACACACACACAAGCTAAAAACATGCAGATACATCTCTTCAATGTGTGGTTCTAAGCTAAACTGTGGTGTAAATAGTTGTCATGTACACTGAGTATACCAAACATTAGGAACACGTTCCTAATATTGAGATGCACCCCTTTTGCCCTAAGAACAGACTTCTTGATACACACAGGAAACTGTTGAGCATGAAAAACACAGCAGAATTGCAGTTCTAGACACAAACTGGTGCACCTGGCACCTACTACCATATCCTGTTCAAGGACATTTGCATTTTTTGTTTTGCCCAATTCACCCTCTGAATGACACACATATACAATATGTCTCGAGGCTTAAAAATCCTTCTTTAACCTGTCTCCTCCCATCTACAAAGATTTTTTTTTAAAGTGATTTTAACAAGTGACATCAATAAGGGATCATAGCTTTCACTTGGATTCATCTGGTCAGTCTATGTCATGGAAAGAGCAGGAGTTCTTAATGTTTTGTACACTCAGTGTAAGTTCCTGTATTCTTTTTCATTATTGCCTTTGTTACAGTGTAGCCTCTGTCTCTCCCCTACACCTTAGGGAGGATGTCAGTTAGTGGGGGCTGTGGTGTTCTGTGTCAGGAGAATCTGTGTTACTAAAGAGTTTAAGATGTATGGTACGGTTATGGATACAAAAGAAAAGATTGTGACTGAAAAATCAAATGAAAGAAAAAGGCATCGTTTGATGTTGCACTGTCTCTCTCGATGTTCTCTCACCATGGGGGTTTCACTATGGTGTGTGAAATAAGACGAGGACAAAGATGCTTTACATTATGTTACTAAGTCAATCACTTTGATAGAACAGTTGAGCGTTGAGGTACAGTATTTCTTCCAACATCATGTAATCACTTTTTTGCTTAATTACAATCAGTGTATTTGTGTATCTTTTTTGTGTGATTCATAAACCAAGTCGTTTAAGATAAAAACAATTGTATAATGAGTATTGTTGTCATCCTAATGTTTCTCATATGAGCACAGCCTTATGTGAATGCTCTGTGATTACAGACAATCATTGATTGTTTCTATTTTGTACCGATAAATGGAACATCAATCACCACCTTCCGGAGACACCTGAAACCCCACCTCTTTAAGGAATACCTAGGATAGGATAAAGTAATCCTTCTAACCCCCCCCCCCCTTAAAAGAGTTAGATGCACTATTGTAAAGTGGTTGTTCCACTGGATATCATAAGGTGAATGCACCAATTTGTAAGTCGCTCTGGATAAGAGCGTCTGCTAAATGACTTAAATGTAAATGTAAATCAATGTCTCCAAGACCAAAGTGATTCATTGCAAATCCATGACATTGGTGACTGTTGAAAGTGTTCTTTGGAAATGTTGCATTTTGGAGGTATTGTCTAATCAAAGTGGATTAATTTTACAATGTATTTGAAAGATTAATGTGGCTTTGACGGAGCAAAATCCAAATACAGTAATTGATTATTGTTATACCTTTTATTTAACTAGGCAAGTCAGTTAAGAACAAATTCTTATTTTCAATGACGGCCTAAGAACAGTGGGTTAACTGCCTTGTTCAGGGGCAGAACGACAGATTTTTACCTTGTCGGCCCGGGGATTCAATGTTGCAACCTTTCGGTTACTAGTCCAACGCTCTAACCACTAGGCTACCTGCCGCCCCGTCACACATGGTAAGGTATCATGCGAGTGCCTTTATGAGAACTACATACCAAAATCCCCAAAATCCTTTCCCATTCCCCCTATCTGGCACTTAATATCCCCCACTACAAATTACTTCTGATGTACTATCCACATAATCAAATCAGCAGAGCTCGTGGAGTATGGTATTTACACCTAAATGCCGCATTATGCAAGGCTATTTTTTTAAGTGCTGTATATAAACAAGTTTTGAATGTTTGTACTTTTTCTGCTAACCATATATATATATACACGTTATATGAAGTAGCTTCCCCTCATATTTGTATGATGAGGAAAATATGCCTGTTTATAAAGAACAAAACCTGTCTGATATGAAATATACTAAACAAATGATGCATATTATAGATCTAAAAAGTCTGACTTTATTTCTGTATATCTGCCTATTGTGCACGTACGTGTCATTCTCATGGTAAAACACAGGAATTGTTTTTAGAAATGAAAATGAATAAACTGTTCAAAACAATGCATATTACAATAGATTTGTTTTCTGTATTACACTATGGCATTGAACCAATTCACTGATAAAGCAAATCATGGGCATTAATATGGAGTTGGTCCCCCCTTTGCTGCTACAACAGCCTCCACTCTTCTGGGAAGGCGTTCAACTATACGTTGGAACATTGCTGTGCGGACTTGCTTCCATTTGCCACAAGAGCATTAGTGAGGTCGGGTGCTGATGTTGCCACAAAACTGTTGCCACAAAGTTGCAGTCACACATCGTCTAGAATGTCATTGTATGCTGTAGCGTTAAGATTTCCCTTCATTGGAACTAAGGGGCCTAGCACGAATCATGAAAAATAGCCCCAGACCATTATTCCTCCTCCACCAAAGTTTACAGTTGGCACTAGGCATTGGTGCAGGTAGCGTTCTCCTGGTATCCGCCAAACCCAGATTCGTCCGTCGGACTGCCAGATGGTGAAGCGTGATTCATCACTCCAGAGAACGCGTTTCCACTTCTCAGCGAGTCCAATGGCGGCGAGCTTTACACCACTCCAGCCGACGCTTGGCATTGCGCATGATGCTTTTAGGCGTGTGTGCGGCTGCTCTGCCTTAGAAACCCATTTCATGAAGCTCCTGACAAACAGTTTTTATGCTGACGTTGCTTCCAGAAGCAGTTTGGAACTCGGTAGTGAGTGTTGCAAATGAGGACAGACGATTGTTACGCACTACGCTCTTCAGCACTCGCCGGTCCCGTTCTGTGTGCTTGTGTGGCCCACAGGGTTGTGGCTGAGCTGTTGTTGCTCCAAGACGTTTCCACATCACAATTACAGTACTTGTTAACCGGTGCAGCTCCAGCAGGGCAGAAATTTGACGAACTGACTTGTTGGAAAGGTAGCATCCTATGACGGTGCCACGTTAAGTCACTGACCTCTTCAGTAAGGCCATTCTACTGCCAATGTTTGTCCATGGAGATTGCATGGCTGTGTGCTCCATTTTATACACCTGTCGGCAGCGGGTGTGGCTGAAATAGCCGAATCCACTAATTTGAAAGGTTGTCCACATACTTTTAGTGTAGCATAGCCGCTTCATGTAAAAGTGGAGAACACAGTAAAGACCTAATTAATCCAAGTATGTGTACAGTAACTGCATACGTGGAATGTGTATGAAAGTGGGCATTACAAAACAAGTGGGAGGCTCAACACCAGTGGGTGTGTCAACCTAACAGCTAATTGGGCAGATTGGTTGCCACTCAAGACTTTGTTTTATGTGGCTGCTTCTTTCCTTGTATCCTTTTAGCTAAGCAGGTTAGGATCATTAACGTAGCAGGTTAGTATTATTAACGTGGCAGGTTAGGAATACTAACATAGCAGATTAGGAGAATTAACGTGGCAGGTTAGGAAAATTAGGGTAGCAGGTTAGGATAAACATGGCAGGTTAGGTGAATTAACGTGGCTGGTTAGGAGAACTACCCTAGCAGGTTACAAGAATGAGGTTAAGGTTAGGAAAATGATCTGCCCAATTAGCTGTTAGTTTTCGATAGACCCACTTGTGTTGATCCTCCCACTTGGGAGGGTTGTGTTCGAGACACTGGTTCAAGAGCATCAAATACATAATTCACATTATAGGTGTCACACTTATGGGCATGTGGCAGCACTGTAGGATGGAGATTCCAAGATGTGGGACGTGTGCACAGAGAAATGCATAGTTTCGGTGAGAAAAGTTGTGTGTGTCATCTGTACAGGTGCCCATGTTGCTGGGGATCTGTGATGTCTGGTGCGAGGGAGGCAGGTTGAGGTGGCCAGGGTCAGAGTAGTGCAGAAGATGTCGTATGCTGAGACAGTGAAGAAAGTAGAGGAGTGTGGATCAAGGGTGAGGGATCCTGAGAGGATCCCTGTGAATAGTAGATCTGTGCCAGAACAGAGGGATAGGCCAATGAGTGATATATTTCAGTAAGGTTGGCTTCCTAGTGTTCATAGCAATGGTTATCAACTGTACCGCAGAGATGGAACGTAAAGTCACAGAAAATAGATGTTGTGGTGGCAGCTCCAGAGAAGTACTTGGGGGTACGAGGTTTGAATTCAGGAAAAAATAAAATAATTACAGGGTGTGTTGAGTGGTATTGTACCGTCCTCTCAGGTCGTTGGCCTGGGGTAGGATCAGATAGGGTTACCGTCCTCTCAGGTCGTTGGCCAGGGTAGGGTCAGATAGGGTTAAAGTAGTGGAATAAGGTGGTGGGTTTTATTGTTTGCCCTTTTCTCATTTTGTATCACAAAGTGTAAAGGATTTGTCAAATCAAAATCAAATTTTATCTGTCACATGCGCCGAATACAACAGGTGTAGTAGACCTTACAGTGAAATGCTTACTTACAAGCCTTTAACCAACAATGCAGTTTTAAGAAAATACCTTTTTTTTTAAAGTATGAGATAAGAATAACAAATACTTAAAGAGCAGCAGTAAATAACATTACTTTAGTTCATTTGGTGGCAGTAATGCAACATATTGGATGTCAACAGTCATTAAAATAAGTCACTCGGCAGTCTCCAACACTGACGAACAAGCCTGCCACCATGGGTTTTCAGTAGAACCCTGTCCACCCATCCAGCAGGTGGCAGTAAAGGGCGAGCGGAAGGTTAGTTCTTGATGTTCTTCTAATCAGATGAGGAAGACAAAAATACTGTACAAGTCGTGTTAGAATACTCATACTAACATACTGTATACTACATACTTAATGAGTATATACTACATACTATTAGTTCATTTTAGTATACTGTAAACGAATGGTATCGTTCATGTTCATGTTCAAACTACAAAAATCTCTGAAACTGGAAACACTTATCTCCCTCACTAGCTTTAAGCACCAGCTGTCAGAGCAGCTCATAGATTACTGCACCTGTACATAGCCCATCTATAATTTAGCCCAAACAACTACCTCTTTACCTACTGTATTTATTTATTTATTTTGCTCCTTTGCACCCCATTATTTCTGTCTCTACTTTGCGCTTTCTTCTACTGCAAACCAACCATTCCAGTGTTTTAAGTTTTATTTTACTTGCTGTGTTGTATTTACTTCGCCACCATGGCCTTTTTATATTTTTATTTATTTATACATATATTTGTTTGCCTTCACCTCCCTTATCTCACCTCACTTGCTCACATTGTATATAGACTTATTTTTTTTTTCACTGTATCATTGACTATATGTTTGTTTTACTCCATGTGTAACTATGTGTTGTTGTATGTGTCGAACTGCTTTGCTTTATCTTGGCCAGGTCGCAATTGTAAATGAGAACGTGTTCTCAATTTGCCTACCTGGTTAAATAAAGGTTAAATAAAAAAATAAAAAAAATAAAATGTGTTGAGCGTACTAGAGCTTCGCCTGTCTACCGGAAGTTGATGCTGTTGCTATGCAACCTCTTGCTAGCATGACAAATGACTAGCTAGACATTTTACGATTTTGGGTGTGTTGGTAAATTCAATCTGGAGTGCCAAAGTGCGCCAGAGTTCGTAAATCGTTGTCAGATTGTCAGTTCATAAATTCAGAGTGTTTTGCTCTCGGAGCGCACACTGGGAGCTCTGGCCAAGGGGGGTTGATTGAGCGTTCAACGGCAGTCAAGCAACCAAGCGTTTCAAGGCTGTGTTCAAACAATGATTTATCAATGACCAGCTCAATTAACCCCTACCATTGTGACAATGAGTCATCATAATGCTGCATAAAACTTACATTATCCCAGGGGCGTTGGCAGACACAATGTAAGTAACTTCTATTATGTCCCCCTAATTACCTCTGTTGATCCTACAGCTATTGTATGCAGTAATCATGAGCCTATGAAACAGAGTTATACCAAATATGTTCTATGTATGCAGATGACTCAACACTATACACGTCAGCTACTACAGCAACTGAAATGACTGCAACATTGAACAAAGAGTTGCAGTTAGTTTTGGGAATGGGTAGCAAGGAATAAGTTAGTCCTAAATATTTCCTCAACTAAAAGCATTGTACATGGGACAAATCATTCACTAAGCCCTAAACCTCAACTACATCTCGTAACGAATAATGTGGAAATTGAGTAAATTGAGGTGACTAAACTGCTTGGAGTAACTCTGGATTGTAAACTGTCATAGTCAAAACAGTAGCTAAGATGGGGGAAGTATGTCCATAATAAAGCGCTGCTCTGCCTTCTTAACACTATCAACAAGGCAAGTCCTACAGGCCCTAGTTTTGTCGCATCTAGACCACTGTTCAGTAGTGTGGTTAGGTGCCACAAAGTGGGACTTAGGAAAATTGCAGTTGGCTCAGAACAGGGCAGCAAGGTTGGCCCTTAAAAGTACACGGAGAGCTAACATCCAACAACGTTGGTATGAAGGGGCAATGGTAGAATACCGTTGTTGTGAGCCAGCCTGGGTCAATGGACGAGAGGACTTGAACCAAAGACAGTACAATATGGTTTAGAAACTCTGCTTGAAATGTGTGGCTAACAGACCGCTGAGTTAATTAGCTACTCAGGGCAGCTAAGCTAACGTTAGCTAGCTTGCACTACAACTAACACTTCAAGAATTACGGCTCAACTTTTGTATAACCTAGCTAGCTTTCTTCCGGTGCCACCAGGTAGGTCTGCAATCCTTGCATTATCAAACTGGGTGAGAATGATGAGTCAGTGGCGCGAGCGTAACGTTAGCTTGCCTGCTTCCTTGTTGATGAATGTGAGAAGACGCCTGCACAAACTAGCTAGACAACTTTATAGGAAGGTGTCACTTGTTTTGACTGTAATTAAACTGAATAAACAAAAGTTGAAGTATTAATGTAGTCATTGTTGACTTTCTGTCATTATGCATGTAGCCTGACTTTTGTCTGTAAAATCATTGAAAAGGGGATTCTACAATCATGGCAATGTCCAAACGGACCTTACCACACTACAATTAAAAGTCAGTTAATCTTTGATGGACTAGGAAACTGTCATATGGTATCTGCTGGTGCCCCTGGTCTTGTGGACAAAGAGAGCATTGTGTTGCTGTTTTTGAGCCAGCAGGAGGCCAGCATGTTTGTCTGGCCACAGTGTCAGTGTAAGCTAATTTTTCTTCACACCACTGAAGCTTGTCTCCAGTGCCCGACCACAGGAGCAAGAGTTGCAGCCATTTGGCCCATTGGTCCTTCCTTTGAATGTTTCAAGACTGCCCCCTCACCTTGCAGCAGGTAGGCTAGTTGAGACAAAACATACAGTCAATAATACAGTAGAAAAATAAGTCTATATACAATGTGAGCAAATGAGGTGAGATAAGGGAAGTAAAGGCAAAAAAAGGCCATGGTGGCGAGGTAAATACAATATAGCAAGTAAAACACTGGAATGGTAGATTTGCAGTGGAAGAATGTGCAAAGTAGAAATAGAAATAGTAGGGTACAAAGGAGCAAAATAAATAAATACAGTAGGGGAAGAGGAAGTTGTTTGGGCTAAATTATAGATGGGCTATGTACAGGTGCAGTAATCTGTGAGCTGCTCTGACAGCTGGTGAGGGAGATAAGTGTTTCCAGCTTCAGAGATTTTTGCAGTTCGTTCCAGTCATGGCAGCAGAGAACTGGAAGGAAAGATGACCAAAGGAGGAATTGGCTTTGGGGGTGACCAGTGAGATATACCTGCTGGAGCGCGTGCTACGAGTGGGTGCTGCTATGGTGACCAGTGAGCTGAGATAAGGTGGGGCTTTACCTAGCAGAGACTTGTAGATAACCTGTAGCCAGTGGGTTTGGCGACGAGTATGAAGCGAGGGCCAACCAACGAGAGCGTACAGGTCGCAATGGTGGGTAGTGTATGGGGCTTTGGTGACAAAACGGATGGCACTGTGATAGGCTGCATCCAGTTTGTCGAGTAGAGTGTTGGAGGCTATTTTATAGATGACATTACCGAAGTCGAAGATCGGTAGGATAGTCCGTTTTTCGAGGGTATGTTTGGCAGCATGAGTGAAGGATGCTTTGTTGCGATATAGGAAGCCGATTCTAGATTTAATTTTGGATTGGATATGCTTAATGTGAGTCTGTAAGGAGAGTTTACAATCTAACCAATCCTACTAGGTATTTGTAGTTGTCCACGTATTCTAAGTCAGAGCTGTCCAGAGTAGTGATGCTGGACGGGCGAGCAGGTGCGGGCAGTGATCGGTTGAATAGCATGCATTTAGTTTTACTTGCGTTTAAGAGCAGTTGGAGGCCACGGAAGGAGAGTTGTATGGCATTGAAGCTCGTCTGGAGGTTATTTAACACAGTATCCAAAGAGGGGCCAGAAGTATACAGAATGGTGTCATCTGCGTAGAGGTGTATCAGAGAATCACCAGCAGCAAGAGCAACATCATTGATATATACAGAGAAGAGAGTCGGCCCGAGGATTGAACCCTGTGGCACCCCCATAGAGACTGCCAGAGGTCCGGACAACAGGCCCCCCGATTTGACATACTGAACTCTATCAGAGAAGTAGTTGGTAAACCAGGCGAGGCAATCATTTGAGAAACCAAGGCTGTCGAGTCTGCCAATAAGAATGTGGTGATTGACAGAGTCGAAAGCCTTGGCCAGGTCGATGAATACGGCTGCGCAGTAATGTCTCTTATCGATGGTGGTTATGATGTCGTTTAGGACCTTGAGCGTGGCTGAGGTGCACCCATGACCAGCTCTGAAACCAGATTGCATATCGGAGAAAGTACGGTGGGATTCGAAATGGTCGGTAATCTGTTTGTTAACTTGGCTTTCGAAGACCTTAGAAAGACAGGGTAGGATAGATATAGGTCTGTAGCAGTTTGGGTCTAGAGTGTCACCCCCTTTGAAGAGGGGGATGACCGCAGCAGCTTTCCAATCTTTGGGAATCTCAGACGATATGAAAGAGAGGTTGAACAGGCTAGTAATAGGGGTTGCAACAATTTCGGCAGATCATTTTAGAGAGGGTCCAGATTGTCTAGCCCGGCTGATTTGTAGGGGTTCAGATTTTGCAGCTCTTTCAGAACATCAGCTATCTGGATTTGGGTGAAGGAGCAATGGTGGGGGCTTTGGCGGGTTGCTGTGGAGGGTGCCGGGCAGTTGACCGGGGTAGGGGTAGCCAGGTGGAAAGCATGGCCAGCCGTAGAGAAATGCTTATTTAAATTCTCAATTATAGTGGATTTATCGGTGATCCCTGCAGACCAGAGTGACCCTGCTGTCCCCAACATGGTGTCGTCCAGGCTGAAGTACCTGTCTCTGTGGGTGCTGGTGTTCCAGACCACCTTTCTGGTGTTGACCATGCGCTACTCCCGCACGCTACAGGGGGACGGCCCCCGCTACCTGGCCTCCTCTGCTGTGGTGGTGGCTGAGCTCATGAAGATCATGACCTGTGTGCTGCTCATATTCAAGGAGCACAGTGAGTGTCCTCAAAGATAATACAACTGTTTAAAAATATACATGTGCAAGTATACATTTAGGCAAGCTGGCCCTCCATTTGTCTCCCTCTCAAGTTTCAAGTTGTATTAGTCATATATGTACATGATACACATGGCATACACTGTCCAATGAAATGCTTTCTTTCACTCTCTCCTGTCTGGCTGTGTTTCTTAGGCTACAATATTCGGGCTCTGAACAGTATTCTGAGGCAAGAGATCACTCACAAGCCTATAGAGACCCTGAAGCTGGCCATTCCTTCTGGGATCTACACCCTACAGAACAACGTGCTCTATGTGGCTCTGTCCAACCTGGACGCTGCCACCTACCAGGTTAGACAACCTGTTATGGAGTGTGTGCACAGGAGGTTGGTGGCAACTTTCATTTGGGAGGACAGGCTCATAGTAATGACTGGAATGGAATTAGTGAAATGGTTTCCATGTGTTTGATGCCATTCCATTTGCTCCGTTCCAGCCATTATTATGAGCCATCCTCCTCTCAGCAGCCTCCACTTAGTGTGTGTTTGTCTCTTTTGTAATTGTGTGGACACATGCATATGTTTCTGTGTGGGATATCTACTTGTGTCTGGGGTAGTGTACTTTTTATTGTCTTTAAATGGTGTCCCCTGCTTTCCCCTTGTCTCTCTCCACCAGGTGACGTATCAGCTGAAGATCCTCACCACAGCCCTGTTCTCAGTGTCCATGCTGGGCCGGAGGCTGGGTGTGTACCCGTGGCTCTCCCTGCTCATCCTCATGGCTGGGGTCGCACTTGTGCAGGTAAACTCTACTCTAACTCCTTTACAATCCACTTTTTTTAAACCTGCATTCAGTGACTAAATTGTTTTAGTGCAAGTGTGTGTGTTTTTGTGTGTCCGATGTCTAGTGGCCCTCTGAATCCCTCGGGGCCACTGAGAAGGAGCAGATGTCTGAAGGGTCCCAGTTTGTGGGCGTGGTGGCGGTGCTGGTGGCCTGCTGCTCCAGTGGCTTCGCTGGGGTTTATTTTGCGAAGATCCTCAAAGAGACCAAATAGAGCGTCTGGGTCCGCAACATCCAACTGGGTCAGCATGAAAGGTTTCTACTATAGTAGGGTTTTCTTGCTATAAGGGCACTTTTTCATCCCAGAATTGCCCCATTATTTTTAAAGATATGTTATTCATGACAGAGCTCCAGTATCTCTACCGGGTCCTTGAAAGGAGGTTTTACAGTGTTTTTTCCTTTTCACTGCTCAGAAACCCTGTGTTTGTCTCTCAGCTCCTTTTCTGACAAATGAGTCTTCCTGCTGAGTTTATTTTTACCTCTGAACGTGTGAAGCGTGTGTTAATTCTCCTGTGATTCATTTCCTGGTGTGAACTTGTGCTAGTTTCCTGTATCAAGTGTATGTACAGAGAATAGACTTGATTCATCCTCATAAAGAATGGAACGAGTGTAGTGTTTTTAGCATGAATGTATTCATGTCTATGCATGTAGACATAATTTGTCTTTGATTCCCAGTCAAGCACCACAGGTTATTGTTTTTTGATTAACGCAGGCAGGGTTATGCTAAATCTACTTTCCTATCAATCCTACATCAGTTCAAACTGTTATATCATCTGACCTGTGTGTCTGGCTGTAGGAATGTTTGGCCTGGTGTTTGGTCTGATGGGGATGTTTGCGTACGATGGGGAGAGAGTCCGAGAATCTGGGATGTTCAAGGGATACAACACAATCACCTGGACAGTGGTGGCTCTGCAGGTACATCTCACTATTGTCTTTTCACTTCACCTATCAGCTTTAGGGCAAATTTAGCCAAATGTAATACTAATTCGCAAGCTACCAATGTGGAGAAATAATGTTCCGTTTTTTATTAGTATACGGTTTCAGAGGCGAGAGTGTTACCCACTTAACCAGACTCCGGTCAAATAGTGTTCCGTTTTAAGTGAAAAAGCTTGCTCTGTTAATATTGCAGAATGAATATTTTGCATGCCTCTTTACTAAGGGAATATTGCTTGATCTGATTATAGTGTCCGTTTTGCCCAAACTACCCCACTCTGCTCATCCAGTCCATGTCTGGTGTGTGTTTCTCTAGGCACTAGGAGGGCTGGCTATAGCAGCTGTCATCAAGTATGCAGACAACATCCTGAAGGGCTTTGCCACGTCACTCTCCATCATCCTGTCAACCCTCATATCCTACTTCTGGCTGCAGGACTTTGACCCCACAAGGTACACACATTCTAGCCAGGTTATTTAAATTTCCTATTTTAATGTCCCTTGGCTCTGACACGTGTAATGCTGTGTTTTTAATTTATTTGTGTCCTCTTCAGTGTGTTCTTCCTTGGTGCAGTACTGGTCATCGTGGCCACCTTCCTGTATGGCTACGAGGACAAGCCATCCCCCAACCCCAGCCGTACCTAGCGGACATCACCGAGGTCCGAAGGGGATGTCAGGGAAGAGAAAAGAAGAGGAGAAGAAAACAGTGGAGCGGAAGAGAGAAAAGAGGAGCGAAGGACACTAGCCTAGAGGCATTGTTGACATGGGCCTCAGACACTGGCTGCGTTTTCACAGGCAGCCCAATTCTGATATTTTTTCCACAAATTAGTCTTTTGACCAATCACATCAGATCTTTTTTCAATCTGATCTGATTGGTCAAAAGACCAATTAGTGAAAAAAATATCAGAATTGGGCTGCCTGTGAAAACGCGGCTATATGTAAACATCGGTACAATGCCTGTGTAAACGCAGCCCAATAAGTTCCTCGACTAAAAAAGTGTGATCAGGAAGTTTCCACCACAGAGAAATAGACCCATGAGTCATGACCAAGCTCAACAGTGTACTGGACACACCTGCCAGGCAGGTTATTGCACTGAGTCAAAACTGGTTGGGTAGGGTCCCCTGTCTTTATATTATTGTCATCATCTTAATAATGAAGATGATGGATAAAACAAAAGACACAGGCAGGGATGTTTTCTGACTTGTGCATTTCCCTGAAGGCCATAATGTTCACTCATGGCTTGTGACAATAGTCCGGATGTGTTGGACTCCACAGACATACTGATGAACTATGTTACTGCTTCACTGCTGTAGACCTGTAGACCTGCTGTACTTTTCCACGCATTTGCGTAATGTGATTTGTGTGTTATTTGGGGAAGTGGGGAAGGTTGACTTTATTACTGTATTTACCAATCATTAGGAACACGAAGTCCATAAAGGAAATGTTTCCTACGTCAAAGACGAGTGTGTCATTCTATATCACGATTCTGTTGTTGTAACATTGTGCGTCATATAATGCTCCCTTGTAGAAGTTTTACAAGTGCTCTGAGCCATGATATGAACAGACACAGTCAAACTGATGCACTCCCTATTGTTTCTGCCACTAATAAATTTTCTGAGTGAGTGCATATTGTGCATGAGACCCCCTGTAACACATACATCCATGAACTCAATGTGCAACTGAGGGGGGAAATGATTACGTTTGCAGAGGGATTTAAATAGGTTCTATAAAAAAAGACACATTTTACTTGAATCATTTTATTGAATTAAAAACACTGCTTGCATGCAAAAGCTCCCACCCATCCATTCTGAAACCCTGTAAAGTACCACCCCACGGTGTCCCAGTACATCCTCCAGTCCGCGTCATTCTGTTCTCAGGCACGTCTTACTGTGAGTGACTGGCTCTCAATGGACGTTTGTCACCATACAGTGGCCACCATACACGGTATGTGATATGACCTCCAATCTAAACAAATGGTTTGTAATAAACCACCCGTCCCTCTTATGATAATGACTTGGGTGTAGTCACAGAGGGGATGTGTGAATAAGTGTGTGTCTGCATGTGTGTTTAGTCACAGAGGGGATGTGTGTGTTTGTCAGTGTAAAGGCTAGTATGGTTTACACCTCAGTAATGAGCAGCATGAGGAGTTCATATTGGTTGCATTCCACTGTTCAGACGTTGCATGCATCAACCAATGGTTGCGTGCCACGTCATTGACTGTCATCGACTGACATTTTGCTATAACGTAGGACGCGTCCCTCTGCCCTGGCGTTGCTCACGCCTGCCAGAACTTATGCCTAGATAGGTATTTTACGTATCAGCTAACCATATCATATGTTATGGCAATCTGTCAGTCGATGACACAGTTGATGATGTGGCATGCAACCATTGGTTGATGCATGCAACGTCTGAACAGGGGAACGCAACCATAATGCTGTGGTTAGCTGAAACTTAAAATATTCACACGCTGTAAGATCTGGCATGCGTCAGCGAAACCTGGGCAGAGGAACACGCCCATTACATTCTCAGTCTGCTCTTCATCTACTACCTGGCCCACTCAGTCTCCTCTTCATCTACTACCTGGCCTGGCCCACTCAGTCTGCTCTTCATCTACTACCTGGCCTGACCCACTCAGTCTGCTCTTCATCTACTACCTGGCCCACTCAGTCTCCTCTTCATCTACTACCTGGCCTGGCCCACTCAGTCTCCTCTTCATCTACTACCTGGCCTGGCCCACTCAGTCTCCTCTTCATCTACTACCTGGCCTGGCCCACTCAGTCTCCTCTTCATCTACTACCTGGCCCACTCAGTCTCCTCTTCATCTACTACCTGGCCTGGCCCACTCAGTCTCCTCTTCATCTACTACCTGGCCTGGCCCACTCAGTCTGCTCTTCATCTACTACCTGGCCCACTCAGTCTCCTCTTCATCTACTACCTGGCCTGGCCCACTCAGTCTCCTCTTCATCTACTACCTGGCCTGGCCCACTCAGTCTCCTCTTCATCTACTACCTGGCCTGGCCCACTCAGTCTCCTCTTCATCTACTACCTGGCCCACTCAGTCTCCTCTTCATCTACTACCTGGCCTGGCCCACTCAGTCTCCTCTTCATCTACTACCTGGCCCACTCAGTCTGCTCTTCATCTACTACCTGGCCTGGCCCACTCAGTCTGCTCTTCATCTACTACCTGGCCTGGCCCACTCAGTCTCCTCTTCATCTACTACCTGGCCTGGCCCACTCAGTCTGCTCTTCATCTACTACCTGGCCCACTCAGTCTCCTCTTCATCTACTACCTGGCCTGGCCCACTCAGTCTCCTCTTCATCTACTACCTGGCCCACTCAGTCTCCTCTTCATCTACTACCTGGCCTGGCCCACTCAGTCTCCTCTTCATCTACTACCTGGCCCACTCAGTCTCCTCTTCATCTACTACCTGGCCTGGCCCACTCAGTCTGCTCTTCATCTACTACCTGGCCTGGCCCACTCAGTCTGCTCTTCATCTACTACCTGGCCTGGCCCACTCAGTCTCCTCTTCATCTACTACCTGGCCTGGCCCACTCAGTCTGCTCTTCATCTACTACCTGGCCTGGCCCACTCAGTCTCCTCTTCATCTACTACCTGGCCTGGCCCACTCAGTCTGCTCTTCATCTACTACCTGGCCTGGCCCACTCAGTCTCCTCTTCATCTACTACCTGGCCTGGCCCACTCAGTCTGCTCTTCATCTACTACCTGGCCTGGCCCACTCAGTCTCCTCTTCATCTACTACCTGGCCTGGCCCACTCAGTCTCCTCTTCATCTACTACCTGGCCCACTCAGTCTGCTCTTCATCTACTACCTGGCCTGGCCCACTCAGTCTGCTCTTCATCTACTACCTGGCCTGGCCCACTCAGTCTCCTTTCTGCATCTGAAAAGTTGATTTCCAAAACGCTATATCCACCAATTTTTTACATTTGTATTTTTTCACCAGAAATTATTTTTTCACCTTCATGTGTTTATAAAATATTACTTTTCTCATATTTTTTATTCATAGATTTTAGATATGTATGAAAATGTTTTTTTGGGGGAAAACGCTATATATCCATTGTTTAGCTCGAATGGAATGTTTCTATCCTGTATATTTGACTGTGATATGTGGTTGTCCCACCTAGTTATCTTAAGATGAATGCACTTACTGTAAGTAGCTCTGGATAAGAGCATCTACTAAATTACTAAAATGTCAAATGTAAATGTTTTACATATAGATCTCATATTACTGTGTTTAATTATTTTTGTAAAATAAAATATATAAAGATATCAAAAATGTATCATTTGTACATTTCTTTATTAAAAATGTAGCTATTTGTTACATTTCATTCTATAAAACCTAGCGTAACTACTTATTTCTCAGAGAGTGAGGTGGATATATAGCATTTTGCACAACAAAAATATAATTTGTCTCTCTGAAATGAAACCATCAAGTGATAGATTTAAACAAATGCATGTCTGTCATTGAACATGCCATGATTAGATAGTGAAAAAACACATAAATCTCTTTCATTATTTCTTTAAACAATAAAAGCTAATTTACCAACATTTCTGAAAATGAATATATAGCGTTTGTAATGAAACTCCTCTACTACCTGGCCTGGCCTACACTGCTGTTCTCATTGGGCCTGCTGTAGATTGCTCTAGAGACCCTGTCTTTCCCCTCTCCCAGTAACACATCCATCCCTTTCTGTAACTGTACTGAGCATGAAGGCTGACTTTAAATGTACCACAATCTTTGTTCTTACATATAAAATACATTATACACCTCAATCTCACCTGTATTATACCCATAAAGCCACATACATGTACTCTTGTGCCTCTCACACCTTGGGCTAGTCTCACATGGCAACGCATTCTCCACATACTGCATTACCTTTAACCAGAGCCAAAGAGTAATGGGGTGCCATTTGAGACACAGCCCTCTACATCACTGTCATAGACCCAGAGCAATCTGTGATTAAAGATGGCTGCTCTGTCATCTCGGTGAGGCAGCATGGTGTGCAATAGGTTACAGGCTGCTCCCCTGGAGTGTAGCCTACTCTGAAGCCCGCTGGGCCTGGCACACCCACAAGTCCTCCCTGCTTCTCCAGGCCAAATGACTTTATTAAGGCAGAGGTCCATCTGTGGGTCTGTCCTGTATTTATACTCGATCCAAGCAATGGTCTTCTCCCTCTCTACTCAAAGGCAGTGGTGGAGATTTAAGGCAGTTGTCCATATTGATCTCATCATGGCTGGATGTCCGGACCCATAGTTCCACCTCCCCTCCCTCTCTCCTTCCTTCTCTACTTAGGAGGGATGACCACCAGAGGCGGGCCCTTCCTGGGCCTCCACATCAGCACCTGGGCGTCGTTGGCGTTGGGCCTCCCCAGGGCGTTGGGGGGGATAGGCTCCATGCGGGTTAGGACGCGAGGCTGGTCCTGGTGCGTCCGGCCCATCAGGGTGGCTCTGGAGCCCAGGGGCATGGAGGGGTCCACCAGGATGTCCACCCGCATGCGCCACTTGACCGTCTGCAGCAGGATCTTCTCCCGCGTGGCCGTGTTGAGGGCCACCAGCCATGTGGTGAAGCTCTGGTCCCTTTTGATGCGAGTGAGCAGGGGAAGGTTGCTGTCGCTGATGGGCACTGCCCAGGTCACACTGGGGTAGAAGTTATCGTTCATGCTGACGGTAAAGCGAGAGGGCTTGGAGGTGGGCCCCGCCAGGGTGACCGTCTCGGTGGTGTTGCCGTACCAGGGGTAGCTCACCCCATCTGAGTCACTGATGGCCCTCACAAGACCCTCACACAGCTCTGGTAGCTCCCAGCTAGACCTGCAGGAGGACAAAGGGTCAGATTACAGTTTAACAGATGGTGGGTTGGAGCCTGTTCTTAGTTGGTCCCTGATTGACATTGTGTTGTGGCTTGTAACACTGTAGGGTCACGAGAAGTTTCAAAAGGCTTTAGGTGTCTCACACAAACACATTTGGGAATTAGACATTCTCGAAGAGAACAGAGGAAGACAAACAAATACATACTGTATGTGTGATAAATGGAATCAGCATGTCCATCTCTATTCTACCTCAGGGCTCCATACTGTATGTGTTCAGTGCGTTAGTAGTAGATTCATATCTCATTGTTTGTTGGCCAATGAGGGGGTGTCAGCTGGTGTGACCTGATGCCACTGTCTCCCCCTCAGAATAACTCCATCTGTCTGTACACTGTGTTTTTCTGCACCCCAAGACACCCCACCTCCAGCCAGGGTTAAACATCCCCTCACATATGCCTCCTCCAGTGAAAAATACCCCCAGGCAGTGCTGGAGGCGGAGGTATGTGTTGCTCGTCAGTGGGTGTGTGATTGTGTCTCCGGTAGAGGAGGGAGCGTGGGAGTGTCAGTGCATCTCTCTCTCCCTCCATTGTTTCGGTGAACACAATGTGTCTAGAAGCAGTTGTTTAGCTCCTCAGTTGTTTCTATTTTGATGCTGAAATCACAGGAACAGAATCAATTGGTGGGCGTTTGAATGAAAGACGGTGACAGCATAGTTACCCTGCTGTGTGCACAAATGCTCTGCAACACATGCACCCACACAGCCATACATCAACTGTTGCATTGCATTCACGTCATTTTTGATGCCTCACAAAACCAATTTAGACATTTGTGGCATTTAAGATGTCTCTCTCTCTCTCACACACACACACACGCACGCACGCACGCACGTACACACACACACACACACACACACACACACACACACACACACACACACACACACACACACACACACACACACACACACACACACACACACACACACACACACACACACACACACACACTGGAACAATGACTAAGGTCTGTTCCTTTGCTTTGGCACCTGCCCAATGCACCAGAGAGTGACAGTTTAGGACATATCATCAGGGGAAGGGTGGAGCATCAGTCCCCTGTGACAGAGGACAGTCAGCAGCCAGCCTCCTGATGGGGGAATTCAAAACAGGAGGAGAACTCAACTTACATGCCGATGTCGTTGTAGGTGTTGTAGAATTCCATCTGTGTGCATGCCTGGATCCAACCCACCACCCAAGTCTCATTACGGGGAATAGGGGGCATAACTATCCGTGCAGAGGCCTTGAAATAGGGCGTCTTGTAGCGCAACACTATAGGCGAGTTCTCCTCAATGATTGTTGGGCAGTGGTCGATAGTGGCGGAAACGTCGTAGACCACTATGTTTTCACGTTTGATGCGCGACTTACAGGTGATGCTCTGTATGCAGCCCATGATGAGGTTAGGGTTCTAGCCAGGGGGACTTGACGGGATGATAACACTGTGGACTTGGGATAAATGTGTCATCAATCTCTGTCACGTCCCATCGACTTCCAGACGCTATAGTTAAAATGGCACATTAGTCAATGCATTTTATGCATCCAAAAACGCAATCAGTTCCATCCACATTTACGCACGAAGATGAAACAGATAGGTGGCCTGATCTTGGGATAGGGGAACAGATGAAATAACAGCAGTTGGTGATATGGGATCCTCTCTATGTCTCGTATCGCAGGTGTAGCCTGTCGGTGTCTGTGTGGCACTGCCCTCTCTTGCAGTCCGAGCTTCCGTGGGCTCCAGCCCCTCAAAATGATTGTTACCCGCGGCCTTTGTATTCAAATCCACACGTCCGCTTGCAGGTCTGTGCCGCTTGATCCTCTTCTTTCTTCCCCGGGCTGTCATGTCACAAGCCGGAGGAGAGCGGCGGACTCAGAGGCGTCGTGTCGATGTCCCCGTTGGGTGGTGGTCGTGATGCTTGTTGATGCGGCGCTGGCGGCTCACAAGGTGCACTTGATCGGAGCGATGACATTGACAATCTACACCACCCAGCATTCCTCACTATGACAGTAAAACGATGGATAAAAACAAGGCCAAAGCGGAGAATTCCCGCATTTTTCATTTAACGCTTGCTTCCTCTCTGCAGAATTGGCTGAACAACAGCCTCTCGCCTCGATAAATCAGCGGGTGTGAAAAACAATTGTTTAAGAAAAGAGAAATTCTATAGCCTACCACAGTTCTATCCAATCAGACAATCAATGTATCGAATTGTCGCCGCATGGCTTGATGAACTCAGACACATTACGGATTCATTAGGGATTCTGTCTTGTCTCCTCTTTTCTCCGAAAGCAATGCGTCCTCTGTCGCTGTTCAGCTTCCCTGGTGCTGATGATGATGAGTGAACCAATGAAAAGCAGAGGTAGACTGAGCGCGTGGTAGTGCCGGGGTCCATTATTTGGCAGTAACAGTCTGTACATTTCCTCCTTAGCTTGAATGGCTATAGCGTATGCCTGACCAATTGATGATTTCATTTTTTATGCGCGACATACTCACACCAATTATGCAATGGCAGGCTTTTGTCTACTCTATGCCATTATTTGAAGGCAGCGCAATCAATAAGATTAGGCTATAATTGTATGATTATATCATATCATTTTAGGGCAAATTTAAATCGATTTTTGCAGGAGAGCTTGATATTCTTAAAAAATAAATAGCACTTTTCTGATTGAAGGCCACAAGTTATACCACTTATGAAAAGCCTACTAATCTTTGTTTGACATGATGATGAACCACAGTCGAGTTCTTTACATAAATAAAGGTAGGCGTGGCATTCTGAGCAGACAAGGACGCCCAATTTCAGTTAACTACGACAAATGGGAGGTTCTACACTTGTAGCGACATGTGACATGGCATTTCAGTTTATGGGATTGGCCCTGCCAGTGAATCTGACGTAGACGGTAATAACAAAGCACCTCCCATTACTGGCACGCTGGGACTTCAGTGATCCCTTTGCCAACACCTGACCACACCGCTCGCATGCTTGTTGATTTTGTTCACACACACAAGACGCGATCAGGACATGCAGGTTGAAATATCATGACTAACTCTGAACCAACTATATTCGTTTGGGAACCGGTTGAAAAGCATGAAACATTTATGTCAATTTAGCTAGCTTGCTGTTGCTAGTTAATTTGTCCTGGGATATAAACATTGGTTTGGTATTTTCCCTGAAATGCACAAGGTCCTCTACTCTGACAATTAATCCACAGACAAAAGGGTAAACTGAGTTTGTTTCTAGTAATCTCTCCTCCTTCAGGCTTCTTCTTCTTATCTGGACTTTATATGGCGGTTGGCAACCAACTTTAAGGTGCATTACCACCACCAACTGTGCTGGAGAGTGGACCTCAGTTCATCGTTCAATCACCAACTCCCGTACGGACTCGGGAGAGGCGAAGGTCAAAAGCCATGCGTCCCCCGAAACACAACCCAACCAAGCCTTACTGCTTCTTGACACAATGCACATCCAACCCGGAAGCCAGCCGCACCAATGTGTCGGAGGAAACACCGTAAACCTGGTGACCTGGTCAGCGTGCACTGCGCCCGGCCCACACAGGAGTCACTAGTGCACGATGAGACAAGGATATCCCTGCTGGCCAAACCCTCCCTAACCCAGACGACGCTGGGACAATTGTGCGCTGCCCCATGGGCCTCCCGGTCGCAAAGCCATAATCTCTGGTGGCACAGCTAGCACTGCGATGCAGTGTCGTAGACCACTGCACCACCCGGGAGGCCCTCAACAATACAGTTTTAAGAAAAATAAGTGTTAACTAAAAAATTGAAATAAAAATAACATTTAATTAAAGAGCAGCAGTAAAATAACAGTAGCGAGGCTATATGTAGGGGGTACCGGTATAGAGTCAATGTGCGGGGGCACCGGTTAGTCAAGGTAATTGAGGTAATATATACATGTAGGTAGAGTTAAAGTGTCTATGCATAGATAATAAACAGAGAGTAGCATCAGGGTAAACAGGGGGGGGCAATGCAAATAGTTTGTGTAGCCATTTGATTAGCTGTTCTGGAGTCTAATGCCTTGGTGGTAGAAGCTGTTAAGAAGCCTTTTGGACCTAGACTTGGTGCTCCGGTACCGCTTGCCGTGCGGTAGCAGAGAGAACAGTCTATGACTAGGGTGGCTGGAGTCTTTGACAATTTTTAGGGTCTGCCTCTGACACTGCCTGGTATAGAGGTCCTATATGGCAGGAAGCTTGGCCACAGTGATGTACTGGGCCGTACGCACTACCCTCTGTAGTGCCTTTGTAACGGATGTGAAATGGCTAGCTAGTTAGCTGTGGTGCGCGCTAATAGCCTTTCAATCGGTGACGTCACTTGCTCTGAGACCTTGAAGTAGTGGTTCCCCTTGCTCTGCAAGGGCCGCGGCCTTTGTGGAGCGATGGGTAACGATGCTTCGTGGGTGACTGTTGTTGATGTGTGCAGAGGGTCCCTGGTTCGCGTGAGGGGACGGACGTAAAGTTAAAACTGTTACACCTTGCGGTCGGAGGCCGAGAAGTTGCCATACCAGATAGTGATGCAACCACTCAGGAAGCTCTCGATGATGCAGCTGTAGAACTTTTTCAGGATCTGAGGACCCATGCCAAATCTTTTCAGTCTCCTGAGGGGAAATAGGCTTTGTCGTGCCCTCTTCAAGACGGTCTTGATGTGTTTGGACCATGATAGTTTGTTGGTGATGTAGACACCAAGGAACTTGAAGCTCTCAACCTGCTCCACTACAGCCCTGTAGATGAGAATGGGGGCGTGTTCGGTTGACCTTTTCCTGTAGTCCACAATCATCTCCTTTGTCTTGATCGTGTTGAGGAGATGTTGTTATCCTGGCTTCACACTGCTAGGACTCTGACCTTCTTCCTATAGGCTGTCTCATTGTCGGGGCTCAGGCCTACCACTGTTGTGTCGTCTGCAAACTTAACGATGGTGTTGGAGTCGTGACTGGCCCTGAGGAGCCCCCGTGTTGAGGATCAGCGTGAAGGATGTGTTGTTACCTACCCTTACCACCTGGGGACGGCCCGTCAGGAAGTCCAGGATCCAGTTGCAGAGGGAGGTGTTTAGTCCCATGGTCCTTAGCTCAGTGATGAGCTTTGAGGGCACTATGGTGTTGAACACTGAGCTGCAGTCAATGAACAGCATTCTCACATAGGTGTTCCTTTTGTCCAGGTGGGAAAGGGAAGTGTGGAGTGCAATAGAGACTGCATCATCTGTGGATCTGTTGGGGCGGTATGCAAATTGGAGTGAGTCTAGGGTTTCTGGGATAATGGTGTTGATGTGAGCCATGACCAGCCTTTCAAAGCACTTCATGGCTTCAGACGTGAGTGCTACGGGTTGGTAGTCATTTAGGCAGTTTACCTTAGTGTTCGTGGGCACAGGGACTATGGTGGTCTGCTTGAAACATATTGGCAATACAGACTCAGTCAGGTACAGGTTGAAAATGTCTGTGAAGACACTTGCTAGTTGGTCAGCGCATGCTCGGAGTACACGTCCTGGTAATCCGTCTGGCCCTGCGGCCTTGTGAATGTTGACCTGTTTAAAGGTGTTACTCACATTGGCTATGGAGAGCGTGATCACACAGTCGTCCGGAACAGCTGATGCTCTCATGCATGCTTCAGTGTTGCTTGCCTTGAAGCGAGCATAGAAGTAATTTAGCTCGTCTGGTAGACTCGCGTCACTGGGCAGCTCGCGCCTGTGCTTCCCTTTGTAGTCTATAATAGTTTGCAAGCCCTGCCACATCTGACGAGCGTCGGAGCTGTTGTAGTACGATTCAATCTTAGTCCTGTATTGACACTATGCCTGTTTGATGGTTCGTCTGAGGCCATAGTGGGATTTCTTATAAGCTTTCGGGTTAGGGTCCCGCTCCTTCAAAGCGGCAGATCTACCCTTTAGCTCAGTGCGGATGCTGCCTGTAATCCATGGCTTCTGGTTGGGGTATGCACATACAGTCACTGTGGGGACGACGTCATCAATGCTCTTATTGATGATGCCAGTGACTGATGTGGTGTACTCCTCAATGCCATCAGAAGATTCCCGGAACATATTCCAGTCTGTGCTAGCAAAACAGTCATGTAGCTTAGCATCTGCGTCATCTGACCACTTCTTTATTAACAGAGTCACTGGTGCTTCCTGCTTTAGTTTTTGCTTGTAAGCAGGAATAAGGAGGATAGAATTATGGCTGGAATATGTTCCGGGATTCCTCCAATGGCATTGCAACTGGATCCTGGACTTCCTGACGGGCCGCCCCCAGGTGGTAAGGGTAGGTAACAACACATCCGCCACGCTGATCCTCAACACAGGGGCCCCTCAGGGGTGTGTGCTCAGCCCCCTCCTTTACTCCCTGTTTACTCATGACTGCATGGCCGGGCACGACTCCAACACCATCATTACATTTGCCGATGACACAACAGTGGTAGGCCTGATCACCGACAACAACGAGACAGCCTATAGGGAGGAGGTCAGAGACCAGGCCGTGTGGTGCCAGGACAACAAACTCTCCCTCAATGTGATCAAGACAAAGGAGATGATTGTGGACTACAGGAAAAAGAGGACCGAGCACGCCCCCATTCTCATTGACAGGGATGCAGTGGAGCAGGTTGAGAGCTTCAAGTTCCTTGGTGTCCACATCACCTACAAACTAACATGGTCCAAGCACACCATGACAGTCATGAAGCGGGCATGACAAAATCTATTCCCCCTCAGCAGACTGAAAAGATTTGCCATAGGTCCTCAGATCCTCAAAAGGTTCTACAGCTGCACCATCGAGAGCATCCTGACTGGCTGCGTCACTGCCTGGTATGGCAACTGCTCAGCCTCCGACCGCAAAGCACTACAGAGGGTAGTGCGAACGGCCCAGTACATCACTGTGTCCAAGCTTCCTGCCATCCAGGACCTCTATACCAGGCGGTGTCAGAGGAAGACCCTAAAAATTGTCAAAGACTCCAGCCACCCTAGTCATAGACTGTTCTCTCTGCTACCGCACGACAAGCGGTACCGGAGCGCCAAGTCTAGGTCCACGAGGCTTCTAAACAGCTCCTAACCCCAAGTCATAAGACTCCTGAACATCTAGTCAAATGGCTACCCAGACTATTTGCATTGCCCCCCCCCCCCCCCCCTCCACACCACTGCCACTCTCTGTTGTCATCTATGCATAGTCACTTTAATTAACTCTACATACATGTACATACTACCTCAACTAACCGGTGCCCCCGCACATTGACTCTGTACCGGCACCCCCCTGTATATATTGTTATTTTTTACTGCTGCTCTTTAATTATTTGTTACTTTTATCTCTTATTCTTATCCATAATTTTTTTAACTGAACTATTGGTTAGGGGCTTGTAGGTAAGCATTTCACTGTAAGGTCTACACCTGTTGTATTCGGCGATTGTGACTAATAACATTTTATTTAATTTGATTTACAAATTATGCATTTGTGTTTAGTGAGTCTGCCAAATCAGAGGCAGTAGGGATGACCACGTGTTATCTTGATAAGTGTGTGAATTGGACCATTTTCCTGTCCTGCTAAGCAATATGTAACCAGTACATTTGGGTGTCAGGGAAAATGTATGAAGTAAAAAGTACATTATTTTCTTTAGGAATGTAGTGAAGTAAAAGTAAAAGTAGTCAAAAATATAAATAGTAAAGTACAAATACCCCCAAAAAAGTAGTACTTCAAAGAATTTTTACTTAAGTAGTTTACACCACTGACTGTGATCATGATGAATCCACAAGTTCTGTCTGTACTTGGAGGACCAGGCGCAGGGAAAGGAACCCATCGTGCCAAAATTGTGGAGGCATGTGAACATTTGAAATTTCGGTCAGGGTGGAGATATTTTATATTTTAAGCAGTGGAGGCTCCACAGAGGAGGAATGGAAGAATCATCCTCCTCTTTGAATTTCATTAAAAAAAGGTAAAACATTAAAAAAGTGATCCTTTTTAGATAAAGCTATACTTAATATATTCACGTCCCCAAATCATTGATTAAAACACACTATTTTGCTAAGAAGGTCTACAGTAGCCTCAACAGCACTCTGTAGGGTAGCACCATTGTGTAGCTGGAGGACAGCTAGCTTCCATCCTCCTCTGGGTACATTGACTTCAATACAAAACCTAGGAGGCTCATGGTTCTCACCCCCTTCCATAGACTTACACAGTAATTATGACAACTTCCGGAGGATCCCCTCCAATCTATTCGAGCTCTTGCAGCATGAACTGACATGTTGTCCACCCAATCAAAGGATCAGAGAATTCATCTTGTACTGAAAGCATAAGCTACAGCTAGCTAGCACTGCAGTGCATAAAATGTGGTGAGCAGTTGACTCAAAGATAGAGAAAGACAATAGTTGATCATTTTGGATAAATGAGAAATAGCGAGAGAGATTTCGTAATTTTATTTTCACTTACTTAGCTAGCAAATGCAGCTAGCTAGTTTAGCCTACTGAAACACCCTTCTCAAACAGAGGGATGCTGTGTTAGCTATTTGGCTATGACTATCCAACACAACACTGGAACTTTTCCAAGTCAAGGTAATCTTTTGGGTTTACAAATGTATTGCCACCGGGGCCCGCCGGTATAACTGCTTACTGACTGTACACTGTAACGTTACTGCATGATTGCAGCAGGTTTACTAATGCATTAATTCTATTAGCTATGCTGACTATGATGTTACTTTCGCTAACATGGTGACAACGATGTAGGCTGTGTGTAGCGGTTTGGAAAAGTTTTTTCGCCTGGTCACATTCAGCTGATGTGTTGTACTTTAAAGTCCACATGCGAAGGTGAGAGGACGAGAGCGCATAGATGCGAGAAGGAATACAACGTGGCTGCTATGAAAGTGAATTGTGTTTACGCTTGATCAGGGGTGTATTCATCCCTCCGATTCTGTTGAAAAACTTTTCTTAAACAGATGCAAACTGAACAAAACGGGGATAAACATACCTGATTTTGTCCAATAGAAACTCTTGTTTGCAACTGTTGGACTAATGATTACATCCTATATCAGCTAGATGCAGGCAAGAGTGTGCATGGCACTTTTGAATATCATTGTATGTCCATGTGTCACTGTCTGTCACCTCAAATTTGTCTCTTGAACTGTGTGCCCCTAAGTTGGTAACTTAGGTTGTAGCAAACTCATGAGTGTAGGGAAAATGTTGTAGCCTAAACATATGGCTGTTACATTGAACTGGGTGAATGGAGTATGAATGACAGTCATCCATTATGGTGTAATAGAAATAAGGCCATGCTCATAAAAAAATGTTTTTGTCCCTAATCTTAAATGGCACTGACCGCAACTGATTTTAAGTCATAGGTGTCCTCCTGACAGGACTGGAACTCTGTAATAGCTACAGTTGATAAAAGTTTATAACCCTGGGAGCCAATAGGGGTTTCCCGTGGGGTTTATGTTCTACACTGACCTGGGTTGACCTGGGCTGGAATGTAGACATGTCAACATTGGGGTTCAAAGGGCATAAGCACTCACATAAACACCAGTCATTTCGGTCATACACGGTCCCTCCCTTTATTGACATCCAACAGAGGATAACCTAGTTTGAAAAGTCACAGTGCAGGTATTAACTATTCACTGCATTCCAATGCCCTCCTTAATGAAACAATTCATTGCTTTGACTTGTGTATTTTCCTTTTTTTCTTAGATCTTCCCTTGTTCAAGTATTCCAGGCTTATGGCTGCACTCACCTGTCTGCAGGCGACCTCTTGCGGGCCGAGAGGGGTCAGGAGGGCATTGAATATGGACAGCTGATCGGAAGCTACATCAAGGATGGCAAGATTGTTCCTGTGGAGATCACAATCAACTTACTGAGGAAGGTACCTCATCATCTTGTTTGCAGTTAATTGAGTAAACCCTGCCTTATTGTTTTTTCCTTTTTCAAATTTGACACCTACATACAGTCATCAGATCCTGTTTGTACCCTCCCAACTCCCCTGCCCCCATCCTTCTCCCAGGCGATGGAGGAAACGATGCAGCTGGACCAGTCAAAGTTCTGCTTCCTAATTGATGGCTTTCTGCGTAACCAAGACAACTTCCAGGGCTGGACCTGTGTCATAGAGGGGAAGGCTGACGTCCAATTCGTCCTCTTCTTTGACTACAGCAATCAGGTGGGAGGCAACTAACTACATCTCCCGGAATAGCAGGGAAAGAGCTGTGTGATCTCTGATACGTTTCTCCTAAATGCAGCAGTCCATATGAAGAAATGATCTGACCCAAGACAAAGGGGTCAGTCTCTATTGTGTATGTGGTATTGTGAATGGTAAAGTCAGCAGGGTTGCCTGTGTGTGTGTGTGTGTGTGTGTGTGTGTGTGTGTGTGTGTGTGTGTGTGTGTGTGTGTGTGTGTGTGTGTGTGTGTGTGTGTGTGTGTGTGTGTGTGTGTGTGTGTGTGTGTGTGTGTGTGTGTGTGTGTGTGTGTGTGCAGGTGTGTTTTGACAGGTGTCTGAATTGAGGGGAGAGCAGTGGACGCTAAGACGACAACAGAGGGTGTCTAGAGAAGCGGTAGGGCCTCACCTACAACAAGCCTCCAGGCATTTATTCTTGTGGTACTGAGATGTCTTGTCTTATGGATATGCCAGGATGTGTGTCTCGTGTATGTTCCTGGTCTGCGCTGAAGGGTCCAGACATACCTGCAGTCAACCTGGCCCGTCATAGAGCTGAATGAACAACAGAGGAAAGTATGCACCGTGGATGCCTCTCGCAGTGTGTGGAGGAGGTCAGTAAGGTCATGTACATGTAGCAGTGTGCTGTTGTTCCCCTAGATTACGCACCATATTGCACACAACGACCAATTCAAATAGGCCAGGTCAAGAGGGGATGTTAATAATTTGATAATAATAATAATAATTCAGTGTATTTTTTTATTTAATTACAGCTGCATAGCTAATGTTTTTATTTGGTGTACAAACACTTTTTCATACCAATATTGTACATACATGTGATTGTAAAAGTTTTGTATATTTTGGTTTGGCCCATCGCGGGTTATCTGTATTCCCATACCCCTTTATCGTTCTCTTTTGCCTGACCTTCGGCTAGCAAGGTATGTTGTCCTTGGCTCCGAAACTGTTTAATATAAAACCGTCATAAGGTTATACAATGTACTGTTTTGCAACCATACGTTTGTTATAGTGTGGACAGTGTAGGAATATATGTTAACAAGTTTCACAGAGCTCACTGACTGGGGTATCTGTTGTAACTTGTGAGTACTTGTGACAGTGGTTGAGTGAGTGTCCATGTGCTCGCGCAGGTGCCGGAGAGCTGTGACTGCGCCAAGGGTAACATGTGTGTTGTCTCTTCGTGTGCAGGGCAAATAAAAAGATTTCAACGAGCAGACCGTCAGTTGTGGCAGCGTCCTAATTAAAATTACACAACGCAGAACGAACCACGCTACATACACACACAACACATACAAACACACACACACACTATATACTGTATATAGTCAAAATGTAATACTGTATATTACATGCAGAGTAATATGTTCCCAGGCTGTTCACAGTCACAGAGACAGTGTCACATATCTGTTGCACTGTCTTCCTATGACCACATGTGGATCGCCACATCACTATGAGCTGCTGGGGCAACTCAGCAGGCCACCCCAGCTGTCCGAACATGTGTGGCTGACAAGTGAAACACTCTTCTCATTCTTTCTATGTACAGTGTTGTGTGATTGTGGTGTTGTTAATTGAAAATAATAATTATCCTCTAAAAGCTTAATTAATCGTATCCTGTCTCCTCCAGGTATTTGCTGAAGTCAAGAGAATTTAGCAGCTTCCTGTCTATCCACCGATGCAATTAACCCTGCACTAACAGAAAGTTGGGTCTATTGAGGTTATGGTTACCACCACCAAATAAAATGAAATCCTATTTTATTTGTCACGTGCTTTGTAAATAACAGGTGTGGACTAATAATGAAATGCTGACTGATGGGCCCTTCCCAACAAGAAAGAAAATTGAGAAATAATAGAAAACGTTAACACTTAATAATAATATTAGATACACAATGACTAGCGATAACTTGGCTATATACAAGGGGTTACAGTACTGAGTGGATATACAGGGGTACGAGGTAATAACTTGGCTATATACAAGGAGTTACAGTACTGAGTGGATGTGCAGGGGTACGAGGTAATAACTTGGCTATATACAAGGAGTTACAGTACTGAGTGGATGTACAGGGGTACGAGGTAATAACTTGGCTATATACAAGGAGTTACAGTACTGAGTGGATGTACAGGGGTACGAGGTAATAACTTGGCTATATACAAGGAGTTACAGTACTGAGTGGATGTACAGGGGTACGAGGTAATAACTTGGCTATATACAAGGAGTTACAGTACTGAGTGGATGTGCAGGGGTACGAGGTAATAACTTGGCTATATACAAGGAGTTACAGTACTGAGTGGATGTACAGGGGTACGAGGTAATAACTTGGCTATATACAAGGAGTTACAGTACTGAGTGGATGTACAGGGGTACGAGGTAATAACTTGGCTATATACAAGGAGTTACAGTACTGAGTGGATGTACAGGGGTACGAGGTAATAACTTGGCTATATACAAGGAGTTACAGTACTGAGTGGATGTACAGGGGTACGAGGTAATAACTTGGCTATATACAAGGAGTTACAGTACTGAGTGGATGTACAGGGGTACGAGGTAATAACTTGGCTATATACAAGGAGTTACAGTACTGAGTGGATGTACAGGGGTACGAGGTAATAACTTAGCTATACACAAGGAGTTACAGTACTGAGTGGATGTACAGGGGTACGAGGTAATAACTTGGCTATATACAAGGAGTTACAGTACCGAGTGGATGTGCAGGGGTACGAGGTAATAACTTGGCTATATACAAGGAGTTACAGTACTGAGTGTATGTACAGGGGTACGAGGTAATAACATGGCTATATACAAGGAGTTACAGTACTGAGTGGATGTACAGGGGTACGAGGTAATAACATGGCTATATACAAGGAGTTACAGTACTGAGTGGATGTACAGGGGTACGAGGTAATAACTTAGCTATACACAAGGAGTTACAGTACTGAGTGGATGTACAGGGGTACGAGGTAATAACATGGCTATATACAAGGAGTTACAGTACTGAGTGGATGTACAGGGGTACGAGGTAATAACTTAGCTATACACAAGGAGTTACAGTACTGAGTGTATGTACAGGGGTACGAGGTAATAACTTAGCTATACACAAGGAGTTACAGTACTGAGTGGATGTACAGGGGTACGAGGTAATAACTTGGCTATATACAAGGAGTTACAGTACCGAGTGGATGTGCAGGGGTACGAGGTAATAACATGGCTATATACAAGGAGTTACAGTACTGAGTGGATGTACAGGGGTACGAGGTAATAACTTAGCTATACACAAGGAGTTACAGTACTGAGTGGATGTACAGGGGTATGAGGTAGTTGAGGTAGATATATAACTAGGAATAAAGAGACAGATAGTAAACAGTAGCAGCAGAATACGTAATGAGTCCATAAAAGTCCTTGTAAAAAGGGTCAATGCAGATAGTCCAGGTAGCTATTTGGTTAAGTATTTAACTAACTATTGCCTTGGGGGTAGAAGCTGTTCAGGGTCCTGTTGGTTCCAGACTTGGTGCATCAGTACCGCTTGCCGTGCGGTAGCAGAGAGAACAGTCTATGACAAGCCAATAATGATTATTTTGAATGAGTGTGTTATGCAAAGGGCTTTAATTATAAGGATTGTTGTAAAGCAGTGGCCATTGGGGTGTGGGGCACTGCAGTCTGTTGTGTCAAGATATAGCCTGCCTGCACCTAGCCTGCCTGCACATATTTTTTTATCTATTTAAAGGTCCATAGCAAATAGCAACCACATGTTTTCATTTTTATTTGATATACTGTACATTACATTACCAAAAGTATGTGGACACCTGCTCGTCGAACATCTTATTCCAAAATCATGGGCATTAATATGGAGTTGGTCCCCCCTTTGCTGCTATAACAGCCTCCACTCTTCTGGGATGGCTTTCCACTAGATGTTTGAACATTGCTGTGGGGACCTTTGGAATACATTCCAAAGGTGTTCGATGAGGTTGAGGTCAGGGCTCTGTGCAGGCCAGTCAAGTTCTTCCTCACCGATCTTGACAAACCTTTTCTGGAAGAACCTCGCTTTGTGCATGGGGGCATTGTCATGCTGAAACAGAAAAGGGCCTTCCCCAAACTGTTGTCACAAATTTGGAAGCACAGAATCGTCTAGAATGTAATTGTATGTTGTAGCGTTAAGATTTCCCTTCACTGGAACTGAGGGGCCTAGCCCGAACTATGAAAAACAGCCCACAGACCATTATTCCTCCTCCACCAAAGTTTACAGTTGGCACTATGCAGGTAGCATTCTCCTGGCATCTGCCAAACCCAGATTGGTCCGTCAGACTGCCAGATGGTGAAGCGTGATTCATCACTCCAGAGAATGCGTTTCCACTGCTCCAGAGTCCAATGGTGGCGAGCTTTACACCCCTCCAGTCGACGCTTGGCATTGTGCATGGTGATCTTAGACTTTTGTGTGGCTGCTCGGCCATGGAAACCCATTTCATGAAGCTCCCAACAAAAGTCATTGTGCTGATCGTTGCTTCTAGAGGCAGTTTGGAACTCGGTAGTGAGTGTTGTAACCGAGGACAGATTATTATTTTTTCTACCCCCTTCAGCACTCGCAGTCCCGTTCTGTGAGCTTGTGTGGCCTACCACTTGGTTGAGCCGTTGTTGCTCCTAGACGTTTCCACTTTACAACAGCAGCGCTTACAGTTGACCGGGGCAGCTCTAGCAGGGCAGACATTTGACGAACTGACTTGTTTAAAAGGTGTCATCCTATGACGGTGACACGTTGAAAGTCACTGAGCTCTTCAGTAAGTCCATTCTACTGCCAATGTTTGTCTATGGAGATTGCATGGCGGTGTGCTCGATTTTATACATCTGTCAGCAACGGGTGTGGCTGAAATTGCCGAATCCACTCATTTGAAGGGGTGTCCACATACTTATGTATATATAGTGAGTCTTACTGTGCACTGTTAACTCTATTACTACAGAATCTCAGTTATAGTTGCAACTCTGTAATCTAAGCAGCGAAGAATTACTTCATATAATAAACCACCTTGGATCAAAGTAAACGTGTTTAATTGACGTGGCCAGTGGAGTGCTCCTCTGCACTGCCTACAACAGTCCAATAGAGGGTAGTATGGGTGTGTCTGTAACTATCCATTGTCTCCATGTACAGATAGCCTTTCTGCTGACATCTTTCTAGTGAGTCCTAGTTTTGACATCCTGACCTGACCTCTGTCATATAATGCTTACCTTTTGTTTTATTCCCCATCTCAATGTTTGATGGTCCTCCTGACCAAAAATACATTGACATTACAATTAACCCTAGAACTCATTCATCTATTTTGTAATCCACATTTATGTTTGAATAAAGTGATAGTACGGAAGTGAGCTTTATGAGTGCAGTCTACAATCCCATAATTCCTGGGGTTTCTCAGAGTTTTAGGATTGAATGCTTCGCTACTTTGCACCTCAGGAAGTGAAGTCTCCCTATTCCAGATATGACCGAATGGATGTCTCAGACTGGGATGACATGCACCCGCGAAACAAAACTTCTGACACTGCACTAATGAGGGGTGTGTGTTGGTGGCTAGCTAGGTGTCTACCAGGTGAATGGCCATTTGTGTGCCTAAAGTCTTGTGGAACATAATGGGTGCTGATCCCACCTCTTTGAGCTGGGCTTGGGCTCTTAAAGGACAATGGAATGACAGGGCGAGGGGTGTGGGGGAGGGAGATCTTTACTGGCAGTTAAGGAGATGTTAAAATGACCATAATCCTGTGCAGGGGACAAATTTAATTTATACCAACATTTTAAATATTTAACATAAAATTGTTTGAAATCTATTTTTAATATAGTTTTTTTTATAACTCTGGTACTATTTTCACAAGTATGTGGTAAAATTTCACAACTCAGTACAAAACTAGAAACCTATCATCAAAAAGGCTGTTTTTTCAAAACTTTAAATACATTTTCAATTGACAAAGTACAACACACAAAGTCCCACAGTAACTATTTCACCAACCAGTGTTTCATCTAGAAATATCTTTCATATAACATTATTGCCTTTCACAATGCAATGCTCACAATACTTTATATGATTCTCTTCTCATTTGTTTAAATACATTTGACCATCACTTAATCCAACTGTGCTTAACGGTTAATCACTTAACCGCTTGGTAAACCTATAGATTTTAAACAGGTTGTCTACTATATATGAATTTTGAGAACTACAGAAATAAAATGTGTGTTTGTAAAGTATAAACATCTAAATGACATGTATGATACATGATAACGATACATAATGACTACTGGTTATTGCTAATTGATTTCACATAGTGGTAAGCACAGTTGGTCTCTATATGAAAGGGGGTGTGTGAACACTTGCAATTTCTTTCAACATGGAGCAGATAGACAGCAAGGGAGAGGAAGAAATTAAAGAGCCAGTGGACAAGGGACCCGTCAAAGAGGTCAAAGAGGTGGGCATGGGCCCCGTCAAAGAGGTCAAAGAGGTGGGCATGGGCCCCGTCAAAGAGGTGGGCATGGGCCCCGTCAAAGAGGTGGGCATGGGCCCCGTCAAAGAGGTGGGCATGGGCCCCGTCAAAGAGGTGGGCATGGGCCCCGTCAAAGAGGTCAAAGAGGTGGGCATGGGCCCCGTCAAAGAGGTCAAAGAGGTGGGCATGGGGCCCGTCAAAGAGGTCAAAGAGGTGGGCATGGGGCCCGTCAAAGAAGTCAAAGAGGTGGGCATGGGCCCTGTCAAAGAGGTGGGCATGGGCCCCGTCAAAGAGGTGGGCATGGGGCCCGTCAAAGAGGTCAAAGAGGTGGGCATGGGCCCCGTCAAAGAGGTCAAAGAGGTGGGCATGGGCCCCGTCAAAGAGGTGGGCATGGGCCCCGTCAAAGAGGTGGGCATGGGCCCTGTCAAAGAGGTGGGCATGGGCCCCGTCAAAGAGGTGGGCATGGGGCCCGTCAAAGAGGTCAAAGAGGTGGGCATGGGCCCCGTCAAAGAGGTCAAAGAGGTGGGCATGGGGCCCGTCAAAGAGGTCAAAGAGGTGGGCATGGGCCCCGTCAAAGAGGTCAAAGAGGTGGGCATGGGCCCCGTCAAAGAAGTCAAAAGAGGTGGGCATGGGCCCCGTCAAAGAGGTGGGCATGGGCCCCGTCAAAGAGGTCAAAGAGGTGGGCATGGGCCCCGTCAAAGAGGTCAAAGAGGTGGGCATGGGCCCCGTCAAAGAGGTCAAAGAGGTGGGCATGGTCCCCGTCAAAGAGGTCAAAGAGGTGGGCATGGGCCCCGTCAAAGAAGTGGACATCAGAGAGAGGGAGGCAGATGGCAGGGAACTGTTGTGTCTGTCCGGGCCATCGTTGTTGACCATGTGGTAAACAGAGGCTGCCAGATTAGTTCACCTCAATCTGAAAAGATCAACTCTCAATTCGATCATGAGAACATTTCGCCAAGAAAACCGGTAAGTCTGCATGATATGCACTATGCTTTAGCATTACGCTTACAGTAAATGACATATTGTAATGTATGTAAATTCACAAATCATGTTACAGTATTCTTACAGTATGATCTATTGACAGTATATTCTGTTCTACCCTCAGAATTGACAGAAGACCCCAAGGTGGTGGCTGTGGCCGTGTGCTGACCAACTAGCAGGATTGGGCAGTGGTGGAAATGGTAATGGCCAGGAATGACATGAGCCTCGCCAAAATAAAGCAGTCCATTGAGGAAAACAATAACAACTTTACCAATGGGTAATCCATCAGCCTACCAACAATCAACCACCTTTTAATGGGTAATCCATCAGCCTACCAACAATCAACCACCTTTTAATGGGTAATCCATCAGCCTACCAACAATCAACCACCTTTTAATGGGTAATCCATCAGCCTACCAACAATCAACCACCTTTTAATGGGTAATCCATCAGCCTACCAACAATCAACCACCTTTTAAAGAGGCACTAGGTATCTATGACACACATTTACGTGGTGCCTGTTGAGAGAAACAACGACCGGGTGAAACAACAGAGGGCAGAGTATGTTCAGGTACAGCACTATATACTGTATTACTGTTACTATTTGATGCACATGCTACTTCACAATATCATATTGGAACTATAGTGTAAAAATAACTAACCCAAATATATGTTTAGAGGGTGATGGTGCTTGATGCTGCTGTGAACCGTCACAACTATGTCTTTGTTCATGAAGCGGGCTACAACCTGGCCAAAACGCGGCACCGTGGGCGGAACCTCATCGGCCAACGGGCGACCTTCCAAGTGCCTGGATAACATGTGGGAAACATCTCTGAAGATGGTGTGGTAGGATATCGGCCGTTACTTGGATCCTAAAACTCTGCACACCCATTGTGTTTCTCAGATAAATTGAGCAGGCCTGTCAAGGTGATGGGGTCACCTATGTCATTGTGTAGGACAATATCAGATTCCACCTTGCAGAGGTGGTTCAGGCATGGTTTGGGGCCCATCCCCGATTCATGAACCTATACCTGCCCCCATGCTGTCCTTTCCTCAACCCTATTTGTTTTTCAGCATGGTGGAAGGTTTAGATCGCCATCCCCATGAGCGTGCCACCCTCTTGGCCATGGATGAGGCATGGACGACATCAATGTAGACCCATGTCAAGCTTGGATTCTCCATGCCAAAAGGTTTCTCCCGCGGTGCATGAACAATGAGGACATTCACTGTGATGTGATGAGAATGTATGGCCAGATGCTCAAGACAGGCTTGATGCAAATGAATGCGTGCCAAACGTTATGTTTTATATTCATTCATTTCATTTGTTTCAAGTAATTGTTTACATTTCATTACAGACAGTACACGTAGGTTACAATTACATCTGAAAAATACAATGTTTTTTTTGCATGAATGATTATAAAGGATGATTGCATTGATCACACTTTTGATTACACATTGGATAGATATTATGGAAATTATAGATTTTTGGTAAATTTTGTTGGGTAATGTAAGTGTACTGCATAATGTGAAAACTGTGTAATCTACTTTCAGCACTTCTAAGGGTGATTTGAAGCCCGTATTTTGCATTGTTTGCTATTGGATTAACTGGTAGTTAAAACAACTGAATTGAAAAGATATCATTATGTTGTGGTGATTAAACCACTGTTCTCCTTACATTTCACAACAAACTTAGATTTTGATTTTGGTGTACAGAGTGTAATCACCTAGCCTGCCTGTGTACTAGGGAGGTGGGGTGTACAGAGTGTAATCACCTAGCCTGCCTGTGTACTAGGGAGGTGAGGTGTACAGAGTGTAATCACCTAGCCTGCCTGTGTACTAGGGAGGTGAGGTGTACAGAGTGTAATCACCTAGCCTGTCTGTGTACTAGGGAGGTGGGGTGTACAGAGTGTAATCACCTAGCCTGCCTGTGTACTAGGGAGGTGAGGTGTACAGAGTGTAATCACCTAGCCTGCCTGTGTACTAGGGAGGTGAGGTGTACAGAGTGTAATCACCTAGCCTGTCTGTGTACTAGGGAGGTGGGGTGTACAGAGTGTAATCACCTAGCCTGTCTGTGTACTAGGGAGGTGGGGTGTACAGAGTGTAATCACCTAGCCTGCCTGTGTACTAGGGAGGTGAGGTGTACAGAGTGTAATCACCTAGCCTGCCTGTGTACTAGGGAGGTGAGGTGTACAGAGTGTAATCACCTAGTCTGCCTGTGTACTAGGGAGGTGGGGGGTACAGAGTGTAATCACCTAGCCTGCCTGTATACTAGGGAGGTGAGGTGTACAGAGTGTAATCACCTAGCCTGTCTGTGTACTAGGGAGGTGAGGTGTACAGAGTGTAATCACCTAGCCTGTCTGTGTACTAGGGAGGTGAGGTGTACAGAGTGTAATCACCTAGCCTGTCTGTGTACTAGGGAGGTGAGGTGTACAGAGTGTAATCACCTAGCCTGTCTGTGTACTAGGGAGGTGAGGTGTACAGAGTGTAATCACCTAGCCTGTCTGTGTACTAGGGAGGTGAGGTGTACAGAGTGTAATCACCTAGCCTGTCTGTGTACTAGGGAGGTGAGGTGTACAGAGTGTAATCACCTAGTCTGCCTGTGTACTAGGGAGGTGGGGGGTACAGAGTGTAATCACCTAGCCTGCCTGTGTACTAGGGAGGTGAGGTGTACAGAGTGTAATCACCTAGTCTGCCTGTGTACTAGGGAGGTGGGGGGTACAGAGTGTAATCACCTAGCCTGCCTGTATACTAGGGAGGTGAGGTGTACAGAGTGTAATCACCTAGCCTGTCTGTGTACTAGGGAGGTGAGGTGTACAGAGTGTAATCACCTAGCCTGTCTGTGTACTAGGGAGGTGAGGTGTACAGAGTGTAATCACCTAGCCTGTCTGTGTACTAGGGAGGTGAGGTGTACAGAGTGTAATCACCTAGCCTGTCTGTGTACTAGGGAGGTGAGGTGTACAGAGTGTAATCACCTAGCCTGTCTGTGTACTAGGGAGGTGAGGTGTACAGAGTGTAATCACCTAGCCTGTCTGTGTACTAGGGAGGTGAGGTGTACAGAGTGTAATCACCTAGCCTGCCTGTGAAACTTGTTTGCTGCTGACCTTTCTGCTTTAATGAAGTTTCATGGAGATAAAGGTTGAACTCTGGGACTGGAGCCCTCAGTGTGTGTATGTGTGTGTGTGTATGTGTGCGTGTGTGTCTGTCTGTGTGTTTGCGAGCACACACGTGCTTGTGCGCTCCTCTGGGTGTCTGCCGGTGGACTGTCTGTCTGTCCGTCTGTTTGTCATCACCAGGTAATGCCAGGGCCAGAAGGTGCTTTGAGGTGAACAGCTAGTGCTGCTGCTGATGTCTAGGGTGATAACAGTAGGCTAGATTAGCACTCATTCAATCAATTAGGCCTTGGATTTAATAAATATATTTGCATATGGAATATACATTTACATTTAACATTTAAGTCATTTAGCAGACGCTCTTATCCAGAGCGACTTACAAATTGGTGCATTCACCTTATGATATCCAGTGGAACAACCACTTTACAATAGTGCATCTAACTCTTTTAAGGGGGGGGGGGTTAGAAGGATTACTTTATCCTATCCTAGGTATTCCTTAAAGAGGTGGGGTTTCAGGTGTCTCCGGAAGGTGGTGATTGACTCCGCTGACCTGGCGTCGTGAGGGAGTTTGTTCCACCATTGGGGTGCCAGAGCAGCGAACAGTTTTGACTGGGCTGAGCGGGAACTGTACTTCCTCAGAGGTAGGGAGGCGAGCAGGCCAGAGGTGGATGAACGTAGTGCCCTTGTTTGGGTGTAGGGCCTGATCAGAGCCTGAAGGTACGGAGGTGCCGTTCCCCTCACAGCTCCGTAGGCAAGCACCATGGTCTTGTAGCGGATGCGAGCTTCAACTGGAAGCCAGTGGAGAGAGCGGAGGAGCGGGGTGACGTGAGAGAACTTGGGAAAGTTGAACACCAGACGGGCTGCGGCGTTCTGGATGAGTTGTAGGGGTTTAATGGCACAGGCAGGGAGCCCAGCCAACAGCGAGTTGCAGTAATCCAGACGGGAGATGACAAGTGCCTGGATTAGGACCTGCGCCGCTTCCTGCGTGAGGCAGGGTCGTACTCTGCGAATGTTGTAGAGCATGAACCTACAGGAACGGGTCACCGCCTTGATGTTAGTTGAGAACGACAGGGTGTTGTCCAGGATCACGCCAAGGTTCTTAGCACTCTGGGAGGAGGACACAATGGAGTTGTCAACCGTGATGGCGAGATCATGGAACGGGCAGTCCTTCCCCGGGAGGAAGAGCAGCTCCGTCTTGCCGAGGTTCAGCTTGAGGTGGTGATCCGTCATCCACACTGATATGTCTGCCAGACATGCAGAGATGCGATTCACCACCTGGTTATCAGAGGGGGGAAAGGAGAAGATTAATTGTGTGTCGTCTGCATAGCTATATGTAATATACTGTAGCAATGACAGGAGACAACTTTGTGTCTACCTTTTGTATGATGCACTGTCATATACAGATGTAGGGTCTTAGTTTGATCACCCTGTTGCAGGACAACTTTCCTGCAATGCTGGAAAGGTAAAATGTGTAAAGTGTTTGAGGTTTAAAAAAGCTTCTGAAGTTCGTAATTTCCACTTTGAAACTTCAGACTTGATTTTCCATTACGAAAAACCTGTCAACTGCTACAAAATTGTCCAGTAGTTATAATCCACATAATAATTAATATTTCCTGCTGCTGGAGGATTATTTTCCTGTTATAGTAAACTGGTTCAAATTAAGCTCCTACATCTGTACTGTAGTATTAACCATGCAATATAATGATTTAATTTGTGTTGAGATGCTTTGGATATTCAGTAAAAACAAATAAATAGTCATAAATTGTATGCATGAAATATTGGATGTTATGATAGAGCAACTCTTAGTTGTTACCCCCTTTTCAGTGGAGAACAGAGTGGAATTCAGTCTAGTGCATTGAAGAGAGAGGGAGCGAGTGAGAAGTACCTGTTGACAGCTAGCACTATGAAAAGAGATGGTGAGGAGACTTTGAAAGGATCTCCTTGTCCCCTCTCACAGAGCGTGATTCTCTCTCACCCCTCTGTCCTCTGAAACTCTGACGTCTAATGCCGTGTCTGCCTGCGTCACCTCACTGATACCTAATTTAGTCCTGCAGAACAATATTACTTGATAAACTGGGGGGGGGAAATAACTCCCATCTTCAGAACCTTGTGTTCTGACATTTGAAAGGTAGATTAGGCTACTTTCATAGATCTTCAGTCGACACCCCCTCCCCATCTCTACACATTAACACGCACACACCCACAAAGACTACCCAGCCACCCGATCCAAACCTCATCCCCTCCACTCCTGCCAAAAGCCGCTACTCATCCTCCTCCAGTCTGGGCCACATAGCCCCCCAGGAATGCTCCACACAGACTTATTTAGCTCCATCACAGCTTGTAGAAACATTCGGGGAGTTTTCATCTCACAGAAAAGGACAACATCTTATTTTAAGATCTAAACAACCTGTTCTTCTTCTTCCCCTAGAAACTCTCTGATGCAGTATGATCCTCTTGTTTGTCTTTCTCCTTGGTGGCCCTATGGATAGCAGGTAGTCCTACGAGACCCACCCTGTCAGACAGGAGCTCAGAGCATTAAGTTATTAGGCCCTCTTTGTTGGTGTGTGCCAAGTTAAAGCTAGAGTCCTTACTGTAAAAATAACAAAGCAGTTACCCCACCTCTGTTTCGGTAAAAAGCTGGGGGATGGGAGAAATGTAACCACTCTGAAATTCATATACAGAGCTATGGATGCAAGGACTGACCATCCATTATATCAAAAGTATAGTTTTAACCATGTTTTGAGGCTTTACATTTACATTGTTCACAAACATTGGAGTAAAACAAGCTTATAATTTGGGGTTCTGATGGGTTACGACAGTTGAACTAAGCTCATGAGGCATTTAGAAGTTATATTCTTCAAGAATCAATGGGTAAATATAATTAATTTATAAGTCCAACAATGGAAGTAGCAACTTTAAACAGTGAGTATTAAGGGAATGTCTACAACATCTTAAACACCATTCTCTGAGCTCTGCAGGACATTCAGTCCCCCAAAAACTCTAAATCTAGATCAAATCAGTATTTTTTGGCTATTCCATGACCTTCACATGAAAGGCTGTTGAAATGCATGGGAGGCTTTCTATTTAAACACTTTTACAAACGTTATTTTGCACATGCATTATTCACATGAATAATAACTTTGAGTGATAACATAAGCTAGGCCTACATTAGGCCTATAGCTAGCAGTTAGAGCGTTGGGACGATAGTTTGAATCCCCGAACAAACAAGGTGACAAATCTGTCGATGTGCCCTTGAGCCTAATTGTTCCAGGGTCACCGTTGATAATGGCAGACCCTGGCCGTGACCCCGCTCTCCGAGGGTGTCTTAGGGAGAGTTGGGATATACTTTTTTTTTTCTCCAACTCACACATTTGTATTAATACACACTTGTACATATGTGAAATAGGACAAATATAAGCACCCATCAAATGATGATTATTATTAGTTATTGGGTAGACTACATTAGGAAAACCTAATATGTTGACAAAATCAGTCTATTTTCATACAGACCTAAGTAAATGTACTTCTTGATTACATTGATGATCTTCATGACTGAACGTTTGAGTTCATCCTGTCACAGATAACAGGAATCATAAGAATAACAATGTCACATGACCAATTTTCCAAACGCTTATTGGGTGTGCAATAACTAAGCGACGCATGTCACAGGTGAAAAATACAGGAAGTATTGTGGCGCCAAATAATCAGCGAAACATTTTGTCCATGCAGGGGGGTCAGTTGGGCTCACTTAGGGTGACAATGTTTCATAATGATTTTCTTCAAGGTCTATGACCCTAGAGTTGGAAAATGTGTGATAACAGTGGAGCAATGACAGCTTTCTCTGTGTTATCACTCTTTCTTTCATCCTTCCATCACATTCATTTTTCCCATAGGGATTTTACCCCATGACAATGCTCATGTTACAAAATGAATAACTAGCCTACTGATTTTGTTGCACTCGCTAAGTCTAGGGGTCTTAGGCCTAGTTAACCTGATTTAACATATGAATCTGTACCCAAGAGACAGCAAACTTTCCGAGTTCAGCGCCAGCTCCGTCTTGACCTCTTGGTTTGCCAGTCCAAGCAGATTATTTATATATTAATGGTGACAAAATAAATACGTACAAAAAACGAAACTAAGGCATGCCCAACTAAAGAGGCTTAACTAACACAAGGAAACAAGCAAAGGCTGGCTGAGAAGCTTCTGGCCTCCTATCTCTCCCGGACTGATAATCATCCTGATTGCTCACACCTGAGTAATTATCAAGGCTTCCTGGCAGAGCACATGATCTAAACCGGTTGCTGCTGCCCCCTGGGGATGGAGTGTAGAAGTGGTAGTGTCTAATCATGCTCCTAACACCTGACCTACCTAACCTATTCCATAACACTCACATATACCCTTTAATTGCAAAGTAGGCAAAGTAAGCAGGTAGCAATAGCCTACTTTGCAAATATGCACTTCGGCTATTGCCACCTGCTTATTTCAAAGATGGTATGTGGGAGCATGTTGCCTGTGAGTGGTAGGCCTATCACTAGCTCTCCAATCCTGCCAGGAGGTTGATTTGACTGGGAAAGAACTGTTCACTCGACAAGGTGTGTATTTAGCTTTGATATAGTCCACAAAAACACAGTCATTATTTTATTTTATGCCAATTGAAACCGTATTTCCTTTCAGACCAAATGAAAGGAGAGGATGAAGGGTTATAAGGTAAATTGGTAAGTAAAGAAGAGCTGGGGCCACGGTTGGTAAGTCAATGAGGCCTACATACGCTCCACTCAGAATTGGAAACAATGACAACACTGAAACACATCATCTGTTGTTGCTTGTATTGCTTGCTAACTAGCTGGGCTTTATAGGTAGGAAAGGAAGAGTGAGAATGACCCAAAAGCATTATAAAGTAAAACATGGCCAACAGGGCTTGGCCAGTTCTTCAGTATTCCTGTCGTCTCAACATCTTCCACCTCGTCACCTGATTGTTGAACTGCTCTGCGTATCTGAAAACAGGACATCACCTCCTTTTTGGTGTCAGTAGTTCATTCCTGAGGCATGAGCGCAGCGCTGCAGGGTGTGTTGCTCATACCTGTTAGAGAGGGTTTCCTGACCTGACAGAGACCTAGGGGACAAAGTCTGAATAAACCAGTGACAGCTGCTGTGGCCATTATAAAAAGAGTTAACAGTGGAATTATATTTCAGTACATTATAGGTTTCATAGAGGTTTCATTATCTTTGTTAGCATTTGTTTGATTTCTATATGACCTATGACCCCAAATAACCCAGTTCTTTCGCCGTTGGACTTGGCGCTGAGGCAGTAACAGTGAAGTTGAGTAACAGAACAAGTCCTTTGTCTCACTTTCTGACTCCGTGTGCACTCTGTACATTCAGATATTTTGGTGTCTGATCTCCACAATGTATGTGTGTTAGAGTGAGAGGAGGTTGTGTGTGTGTGTGTGTGTGTGTGTGTGTGTGTGTGTGTGTGTGTGTGTGTGTGTGTGTGTGTGTGTGTGTGTGTGTGTGTGTGTGTGTGTGTGTGTGTGTGTGAGAACCATATGCGGTGCTATAGCAGGGCAGTGAGGCGTGCAGTGCAGGAGCGAGCAGGGCCTAGCCGGCCCAATAGAGCCCCAGTACTCTGATAATCCCTGTGTTTTCAGGAGCCCTGGCCCGTACTTGATGAGCTTGGGCAAGAAAAGGGTAGAATTCTCTCTAGCGCGTTTCTCTCTCTTTCTCTCTGTCCCACTTTCATTCCCCCTATTTTTCTCATGCTTCCCCCCTCCACCCCTGGAGCCGCTTCGCCAATGAATGGGTTCTAAGTGTTTACTCAGCAACTCTCTCTTTCCCTCTTTCCCTTTTTCTCTCTTTCTCTCTTTCCCTCTTTCCCGCTTTCCCTCTTTCCCCTTTTCTCTCTTTCCCTCATTCTCTTTCTCTCTTTCCTTCTTTCCCCTTTCTCTCTTTCTCTCTTTCACTCCTTCCCTCCTGACCTCTTTCTCTCTTTCCCTTTCTTGTTTTCCTCTTTTTCTCCCAAAGAGAGAAAGAGAGACCGATGTGGTGATGCTAAACATGTACCCACAGAGAGAGAAACAGAGGAGAGATTATTATTCTCTTTCTAGCTGTGAAAATTCTAAATGTCTGTGGAGTCTGTGAGTTGATGTAGTAAGAACTTCAAAGTGGTATTCAGACATGCTTGGAGAATCTGACACCTTGAGTTCTTCTTAGCTGTACATTAATTATAAACAGCATCTCAAAGGTTTCTTAACAGAACTATCAATATTCATGTTAATGTGTCATATTGTAAATTAGTGACCAATTGAATAATTACATTTAGATAAACACTTGCATGTTGCATATACCATACATTTGTTGCTCCCTCACAGTGCTTGGAGTGCACTGGTGCAATGTGTTGGTGAAGGGGCAGACTGTGTGTGTGGTCTTGACTTGTTCTTCTATCCTCGTGGGGACCAGAAATCCCCAAATGTCCCTACAAGGATATTAAAACAAGGACATTTATCCCTTGTGGGGACATTTCTCACATCCCCATGAGGACAAGGGCTATTTTAAGCTTGTATTTTTTATTTTACCATTATTTTACCAGGTAAGTTGACTGAGAACACATTCTAATTTACAGCAATGACCTGGGGAATAGTTACAGGGGAGAGGAGGGAGGATGAATGAGCCACTTGGATGCTGGGTATGATTAGGTGGCCATGACGGTATGAGGGCCAGACTGGGAATTTAGCCAGGCCACCGTGGTTAACACCCCTACTCTTATTATAAGTGCCATGGGATCTTTACTGATCACAGAGAATCAGGACACTCATTTAATGTCCCATCCGAAAGACGACATCTTACACAGTTTAGGGGTTAGGTTTAGGATTACGGTTAGGGGTTAGGTTTAGGTTTAGGATTACGGTTAGGGGTTAGGGGTTAAGGTTAGGGGTTAGGGAAAATAAGATTATTTTTTTGTGTGTGTGTGTGTGTGTGTGTGCGTGCGTGCGTGCGTGCGTGCGTGCGTGCGTGCGTGCGTGCGTGCGTGTGCGTGCATATTTGTCTGTGTGTGTGTCCGTGTGTGTGAGCACAGGGAGGTGGGAGGGTACAGGGATTACAGTGAGGCCGTAGGCCCCAGGGCAGAGGGACTGTTTCCTGGCCATAGCCTCTGTTTGTCCTGCCTGACCTGGCAGCTCTGGGGGCAGATCCTGCTTGGATACACCCCTGCTCCCACGCCTGTCTGAAGCTGTTAGCCACTGGCTGAGAGTGGCTAGCTGGGCTTAGTGCGTCTGAGCTGTAGGAGGGGTGGGTGCTGGGGGGGGACTTTGTGTTGGGAATGCTTAGTGGGGAGTGGAGAAGTGTAGAAGGGAGGGCGTTTATGGTTTATGACTTTGGTTTGATTCATTACACCATTTCTTTCATATCAGCCTGTGAGGGAGCCGGTAAATGAGCCCTGTTGGTTTAACCTTTGCTTTGAACACAGTGTCTCGCTGCCCCTCGTTCACACACACTCTGACTGTCCCCCCTCTCTCTTAGCCTCTCTCTCTCACACACACACACACGCATGCACAAACACCTACTAACACTGTCACACTCAGATAAACAAACCTTCAGAATATTATTTTCACTGGCAAAATGTATGTCCTCCATTTGATGCAATTCAAATCGTTTTTTTAATAAAGCCATTGAAGCTATTTAAGATTATTTTTATGTTGAAAAACGTATATCGAAATAGTTGTCTTGGTACATTATCTTCTGTGTCTTGTATTGGGTTATTAATGTAACACCCCCAATTTGACAAAATAATCAATTAGGAGTGCTATCATGTGATAGTGTTTTAATAGCTTGTCTGTATGGCGACTTTGTGCAATATGCTGTTCCTTATTACAATGTCCCAAAACATAACCCCTCCCCTCAGCCTTGAGGAAAGTTTCATTATCAATTTCCAAACATCCTAATGAAATGGAGGGATATTTTTCTTTTCTTCCCCAAAAGCTTTCACAGCTTAATTGCTTGTTTTTAATGGATTGTTATTATTTTTCAATTGGTGGATTGAGCGTTGGGTTTGGAATCCCATAGAGCAGCTCTGTCCATGTTGTTTCTGGCCTAGATATACACTGCAGTCCAGAGCAAACCCACAGAGACTCAGACACATGGAGAGAACAGAGAGGGAGGGAGAGCTCCCTGGTCCTTCACTTATCACTCACATAATACCTTGTGATTGGACCACTTAAACTGACTGTGTGTGCTTGTGTCAATTTAACACAATCACAACGTTTTACATTCACACTGTATTAAAATATTTTAGTAGCATCTAACATGTTTGATCGGTTATTTGAATGTAATGTTGCCTATATGCATTCCAACTTCAGAATATGTCATTAAAAAATGTGTTTTAGCTGTTTTAATGTAACTGACATAGGTCACAAGAAAAAAAAACGAATTACGTTATTCATCCTAGAGTTACAGTGCAACTTCCTTACCACATATAATTTAGAAAAGTAGATATACCGGTATCTGAAAATCCTGATCTGTCAGGGGGCAGTACCCCCCCTTTTCTATCGCCAGTGTCGTCACTCGACCCCTGGTTTATAAAACTGTCCACGCCACGCACCTGGCAAGAGAGAATGCTCACTGACGGCGAGGTGGACAGGGACTCAAATTAACATAGGGAGGGACCCAAAACGCACGCACCGTCTCTGTACAAAACAATAGCAGACATCCCTCTCACTTTATGGTGCCTGCATTTTTTCAGGGGCAATTTGAATATTACTTTTTTTTTTTTTACATTTCAAGCATACATTAAACATCTTTTTTTATGAATCTTGCAAATTTCTCTTACTTTTCGGGCATGTGTAACATGACTGCTGAGTCCCAGCAGTCGCCAGCCGAGGCGGCCAGCCCGCTGGTCATGTCGCCTAACGTGAGTCTGGACTCCCCGTTACCGCCACCACCACGGATGCTGCAGGCCCGGACGAAGGACGGGGTTCTGATCAAGTCTGAGCCCCGGGGACCTAGTCCGAACACGAACCGAGAGGAGGGAGCTGCTCTGGGTCAAACCGAGGAGCTCAACCCCACGGGGAGTCGACGGAGGAAGAGGCCCGTTCAGAGAGGGAAACCACCCTACAGTTACATCGCTCTCATAGCCATGGCCATCGCCAACTCCCCCGAGAGAAAACTCACACTTGGTGGTATTTATAAATTCATTATGGAACGTTTTCCCTTTTATCGAGAGAACTCAAAGAAGTGGCAAAACTCCATCCGCCACAACCTCACCCTCAACGACTGCTTTGTCAAGATTCCCCGGGAACCTGGAAGGCCTGGTAAGGGAAACTATTGGACTTTGGACCCCGCCGCTGAAGACATGTTCGACAACGGGAGTTTTCTGCGGAGGAGGAAAAGATTCAAGCGCACTGACGTAAGCACGTATCCTGGTTACTTGCAGAGCTCTAGCGCGTTCACCTCGACCTCCATGGGCAGACCGGCATACCCCAACACCCTGTACCCAGGAATAGGATCGGGTTACGGATCACAGCTGGCAGGTTCCCCCCACCCGGGGATGCTGCATCATTATCAGACCTCTGCCGGGGTCAGTCAAGGGCAGCCAAGAATGTTCAGCATCGACAACATCATCAGCCAGCAGTCGGTGATGCAGGGAGGAGAGCTCAACCCACTGGGGTTAGGCGATGGAGACCTGGGCACCATGTCAGCTAGCTGCTCCCTCACTGGCACTGACCCCTCCAATTGCTTCCAGACGCAGACTGTTAATTCCTCAGGGAATTCACTGGGCAGAGGCGGTGGGGGACTGTCATCAAACCTGGCACCCAGTTATCCATACTCTTCCTCAGCATCCCCTCCCCACCTGCCTTCCATGACGCAGTCCAGTTTCTCTCCAGGTACTTCTCAGGTGTACTGCACCGGGAACCGGATGTCTCTACCGGCCGTGCGCTCCGGGTCTTGCGCCGAACACACTGAGCAACTATTGGGTCTCTCCAGCCCAATGAACTCTTACAACAACTCCTACATGAGGCAAGCCAACTTTGCGTCAGGACTAGATCGGTATATGTGAGAAACTGATTTTTATAGAGAAAAACAACAATAGAGCCTCAAAATACATTCCATTTGAAATAGGTGTGACACCTCTTCTTTGTTTGAAATGCCAAAATACATTCCATTATAGTTGTGTTCATTTCCCAGTGCTTTTGGTTCGTTTACCTTATGTGTTTTATGTAATTAATATTAATGTGTTCTTAAGATGTTGTGTAGCCTATCTGCGTGTACTTTTTTGTCCGAGAACAATTCCAAAGAACAAAGAAGATTTCTTAAACAATATCATTAGCCACATATACTGTTCTATTTTGTGAAAAGTAAATAGTTTATTTGCTTGTGAATTATGTTGAATAGGCCTACATTGTTATTTACCGTTTTTGGTTCGTGTAATAAATACATGTTTTGATAAGCATGGTCTTGTTCCTTGCATCTGTTGAACTGAATATGCCTATGATCTGCACGTACCCCTCTGATTTAAATTATGCCTACTTTAAATTAATATTTGATTGCTCATTATAATACTTTAAATCCAATTCCCATAAACCGTATTTGTTTTTCCTGTGTACCCAATAGCCTATACACTTAAATTACCCAAACAAAATATTTTCTATTAATATTTCAGATATAGGCCTGCAAGGGAATTTCCACATTCATTCTGAAATATAGGCTACATACTTACTTTATAACTTCGTTAATGGTGTTGATATAATTCGTTTCCCGCGTGTAAATAAAAATGTCCAAATCAGGAATCGTGGGCCAAATGTATCGTGTTGAATTAGTTCTACCCAACTGTCTCATAATTTAACCTTTTGTTTTATTACAAACTTCTAGGGAATATAGGCAGTATTGTATTTGCATGACTTGTAAGATAATTTGTATGGGTTGTTATAGTAGGACAGAAACGTCATGCTTTACAGTTATTTGAAGTAATGTCACAGCATAAATGTTTGTAGCTCTATCATCATTTATCCATGTTTACGAACACGTTTCAGATTTGACCAAGAAGATCGTAGGCCAAACGGACCTCTTGATCTAGACATATTAACGCCTAAATAATATAGTGTTGCTGTTATTGTCAGCTTGTGTAGATTTTTTTTGTATAATGTAGCCAAATCTATTGACCACATATAGCCTGCTGGCACTGCCACAATTGTCCCCCTCCCCCAACTGCATTGTTGAGGGAGCTGGCACACAAGCATTTCGCTGCACCTTTATACCTGCTGTAAACTGTGTACATGACGAATACAATTTGATTTAATTAGATGTTTTACAATATGATGTATTTTACATGCTCTTTGGCCAAAAATGAGCACGAGATATATTTGCTCACGTGTAGGCCAATGGTAGATAGCCTAGCTAATATGCATATTTGAGTTCTAGGGCCTATCTATGCACAACTTGGCAAGGACATAACATACATAAATGTATTTGTAATTGAATCCATGCACCTTTGCTATTCTAACTGTCGAACTGTGCCTCTGACGAGTCTGTACATTATTAGTCTGTAGCCTAATAGATTATAATTTACCCGTAGTTGGAGAGACACCTGGCGGTCTCTATCAAAAGTTTGTCTGGAGTGATTTGTGGATTGGAATTGGTGCCGGATTCTACAGTTTGTCCACTAGGTGTCATGCAATACAAATAAGTCACAAACTGAAAAACAGAGTAGCCTAAAAAATGAAAATAACGTATGGTAATGTGATGTTGTTGAGTTTGTTATGTTTCCGGCCCAAAGTCCAATATGGATGGAAGTAAAATATGTTCTCATCCCTTGAGGAAAATGTAATATTTTGAGGCAATAACAAAAAACGTTTAGGCTACCATGTCCACCACTATAAAGGCTGCACAAACCACTATTTTGAAGTTGGCAGTCCATGGTGGTCCCAATGCAATCCAGACAAACATTTTTGGTTTATATCCTGCAAATGCTATAGGCTATTACAGACTAGTTTGTTTCTTCGTGTGATTTTGAAATAGACCAAGGCATATTACATGCCTCCTAAGTCATTCGTTCTTGTCAGTGTTTTTGTTTTTGGGTCTGGTGGAAATGCAGACCCATGAGATTGCCAAATCTAAGTCTTGGTTTGGAAGATGATCAATTGTAATTGTGCATCTATAATCAATGGCAGGGTTGGGTAGGTTACTTTCTAAATGTAAGCCATTACAGTTACTAGTTACCTGTCCAAAATTGTAATCAGTAACGTAATTTTGTATTACCAAAAGTCATTAATGTAATCTGATTACTTTTAGAAGTTTTAGAAGAAGACCAAAAGGATCCATCAAACGCATTTGGTGTGTCATCATAGTGGTCTCTGACTTGTGGTCAGACTTGCTCATCTGGAACAAACTTAAACTTGTGCCTTTTTTCAATGCTGAATTGAATGTCATTGAGAAAACAGAAAGGTGTCATTATGTTTTTTTCCCCCTCAAACATCCTTTCTATTTTTTTTAAGTAATCCAAGAGGTAATCATCTAGTTTTTAAAAAAGTAGGCAATCTGTTATCTGATTACAGTATTTTTGCTGTTAACGTTACTGATTACAGTTACAGTTTTTTGTAACCAGATTACATGTAATCAGTTACTCCCAAACCCTGAATAATAGGCAAAGGCTACATAATGTTTTTTTTTGCCAAATCAATTCAAGTCTAAGATGGCGAGATAGCTTATTGAGAGAACAATTATGAATTGAGATTTGACCTTTCGCCCATGCAGTTGTCTGGTTCCTCAACTCAGCGATGTGAACAATGCAACCTCTACCAGCTGACGGTCCGGCTCGACCTGCCCTGGCTGGGAAGGATTGGGATTGGGAAAGGGGTCTGTGACGGATTTGCTGACTGAGTGAGTGTGTTTAGATAAAGTACAATTGAGAGGACCTCATGGTCGACTCCGGACACTTTCACTTCCGCACGGTTAGGCTAGGCTATACCTTCAACCGCTCTCCACCTCCGTAACAACTGAACTTGAGAGTCATGCATCAGATGTAACATGTATCCAATTGAGTTGGCATGAATTGACGATATTTTTTAGTCGACTTTAGGTAAATTAAATGTAGTTTATCATTGCTGTGCGATAACTTGCTTTTGCAGGTGGGGATCGCCTAAAATGTATTTCCCCTTTTTTTTCATGATATTTGGGCCTGTACAGGGAAAATCCTGAAAGGTTCGTTGAAATATCGATTTGAATATTACATAAACAAAAGAAAGCCTTTTTAACCGACACAAACGTTGCCAATAAAGTTGCTGTGGTGTTTTGGGCAGGAGAAGCCTGTGTTAACATGAAGGGTCCTGTTAGCTGATGGTCCTGTACAGAGACGGATGAGGTGCTGATGTGTATTACAATAACGCCATGTTTCTGCAACATAATGAACTGGAATGCGAGCGCTGCTCCCCTGCTGTCATGAAACACACAGACCCATCATCTGTTCTGTCCATAGCATACATAGCGTACTCTGACGAAGACGAATTAAAGCAGGTTGCAGGCGCATATGTGTTTGTCTATATGTGAATGATGTAGAAAATGTAGATGGATAATGTTTTGACTTTTGACAAGTTAAACATAAAACCCGTGAGAAGTGATCGGGGAATTAATGGAACACATGTTCATGGAATTCCATAGCTCGTGCTGCCTTTCTCCTCTGAAAATAAATAATGAAAGGGCATATTATTATTAAACCCTGTTATTGTTTGTCGTATAATTAGGCCTATCATTATTATTACACAGTAGTAGGCTAATTATATCATTTTATCATTCACGAAGGATTCTTTCCATGGAAAAAATTATCCCATAGTCTCAATTCTGAAAACATTGCTTTCAATTGTAAAACTTGCACTGTGGAGTTATATATTATTTACCTGTCAGTTTCGGCTGTGAATTACTATATCAGCTCCATGTTTCAAATGAATAATCAGAATATATATGTATGTATGTATGTGAAACTTTGTAAATCTCCCTTTCGATAACAGTTTCATGTTGGCTTCTATTCTCCTTAACTCTGAGAGGACAGAAGTAAGAATTCATACGTTTGTTTAAACCCAATGGACTCAATAATAATAGTAATAATAATATGATTAATAATAATAGGCTAATACAAATAATACATTATAATAATAACACATTTGTACAGTTTAATAACACAATTATACTGTTTATAACATATGTCGTGATTTGACTGAATTAGGGTTTCAATATTGTAAAATGTACAGTTAATAATACCGTTTTTCAATTGTATTACAATGACTGTGTATTATCAATGACTGTGTATTATCAATGACTGTGTATTATCAATGGTTAATAGCATATGTGGTAATCAAAGTCAAAATGGTAGGCCAATAATATGGGATAATATTAGACCCAAACGCATAACGTCATAGAAAACAAAATAACCACTTATTATTAACTGCAACGATAATAAGCAATTATTGGAGCACTTTTAAATCGATTTAAAGCCATCGTGGATATTTGTATTGCATCTAAAGCAATATTTTTGTTTTGTTTAAAAGGGTATGAGAGCGTGCATAATTGCAAATTGGACAACGAAATATTTTGGATATTTTACAACACATTTTGAAATTGAGTAGGCCATAATTTGAATCATGTTGTAAATCAGATTCAATTGACAACTGAATTAATCCACTGACTAACAAACAAATACACGAAGATGTTTTAGCCTTGAAATCCTTCTTCATAAATATGCAAATTGTCTGGTATTGGACCTGGGCTGTGTTATGTAGTCTATTTATTATCCAATCAACTAACTCCGATTCTTAAGAATTGAACCCTATGAGGTGTCAATACCCCTGATACTATGGACACGTCCATCCTGTTTGTCTTTTGATATAGCTACAATGCATTCCAACAACATAAAACCAATACTTTTGATGATATTCCATATTTAGAAGATGTGTGTGAATTGGAGTATCGTTAACCCAAGAGAAGGTGTAAAGTAGTGCACTCACCATCTCCTCCCCGTGTCCGTCTTCCCTTCCCTTTTCCCTTTCCTTCAATTCCTGGTAACAGTGACACCGTGACCACGTGATTTGGACGGCTGAATAAATAGCTTTTGAGAGCTATGAATGGGAATAGTATGAAGTTCACGCAGGATACTTGCTCCGTGCCTGTGCGTAAAGATATTCATACAGATATGCAACAGTAAACTAACGACCTAAAACACAAATGAGTGCAAGGAAGAAACATTATTATTGTATAAATGCTTGTAGTGGTCTTCAAGTAAATAGCTTGACTGAATTTTCCATTCCAGTTTTGTTTTCCTGCGCTTGAATTCAGAAGAGTTTCATCCTCGGTGAAAGACACCACAGCCTCCATACCAACTGGTTGGAGTGGCGTTACACCTGGATCCATGCGTAGTCTTGCTCTCTTCTAGATTCCACTAATGTTTCTATGCAGCTTGGAGAAGTAAACAGGAGTTCGCTTTGGTCATCTGAAGAGCGGTTGAGTGCTTTACGCACGGACTGAGTACACCCAGCTTGGGAGCTGAAAAGACTCGGCACGGAACGAGAGGAAGGAAGAGAACCAGTCTCTCCAAGGATGACTCTAGGTACGGATATGTCCGACAACTCTGCTTTGTCTGAAGATGTGGACATAGATGTGGTTGGGGGAGACATCTCGGCTGGCAAGGATGGGAAATACCTTCATCACGATTTCCTGGACAATGACTCGGACGATAATTTGTCTCAGAACGCGGGGGAGAGGGGTTCCTCCCCCAGCCTCAGCAGCTCCGAGTGTCCGGCTGACCAGGTTGGAGTTGGTATAGATTCAGGGGCCATGATAGGTGATAAGCCTGGTAAGAACGCTCTAGTCAAGCCCCCGTACTCCTACATAGCCCTGATAACCATGTCTATCCTCCAGAGTCCCAAGAAACGTCTCACTCTCAGCGAGATCTGTGAGTTTATTAGCAACAGGTTCCCGTATTATCGGGAGAAATTCCCCGCTTGGCAAAACTCCATTCGTCATAATCTTTCTCTCAATGACTGCTTTGTCAAAATCCCACGTGAGCCTGGCAACCCCGGAAAAGGCAACTACTGGACCCTCGACCCGGAGTCCGCAGACATGTTCGACAACGGGAGTTTTTTACGCAGGAGGAAGCGCTTCAAGAGGCACCAAGCCAACGAAATCCTCAGGGACGCCGGGGGGTTCCTGCCCGGGTTTGGATACGGCCCTTATGGGTACAACTACGGACTTCAGCTGCAGAACTTCCATGCACATAACCCCTATCACCCGCACCTCCCAGCAGGCGCTTTCCCTTTCCAGAATACATCTTGTGGATTCCCCTCGCCAGCCTCAATATTCCCCACGCCACATCCCCTGCCCTCTCTATTAGGGGCTGATTTACGAAAGCCATTCTACCCTCAACTAAGCCCGACCTTGCCCGGCCTGGCGCCTCTCAAGACGGACACTAACACTCCGACTCGGCCCTCTTTCTCTATAGACAATATAATCGGTGCAGCTAACTCCGTGGCCTCCCCGTACAGCGCACAGTCGGGCAGCCACAGTCAGGCTCAGATCCTGGCCATGTTGAACCCTGCACTCGCCTCAGCTTCTAACCACTTGAACCTCTCGCAGGAAGCAATGCTTCAGCCTGGCTTACAGACATTCTCCAGCAAAACTACAAATCTAAACATGTGTCATTTCTAAACTGGCAGCAAAAGCAAAACGTGCAGAAATCCTATTAATCCATTATGGTTCTATTCGTCTTATGTGAAGGTAGGATAAACATTATTTGAGAAATAAGAGTGTTGCTCTTCCCGTTGTTTCTTAGATCTGATCGGAGAGAGGAAAGTGAAAAGGTGGCTATATTTATGGATTGTAAATATGTATAGGATACACTAAATGGAAGATTCATGATGAAGTCAGAAAACAAATTCTAAGACAATGTTGAGTGTATTCGTTGGCCTACATTGGCCTAGGCCCTCACCTATCGCGAGCAAAGATCCAGCTATTTTAACGCAAGTTAAATTTCATGTAATCTCACTGTGGGGAAGATGTAATTGTTTCTTAACTATAATTGAGATTTTTATTATGGTTTATATTGTTTTATATATATTGTGTGCGTTGTGAAATAAAGCACTGTTAATAGGCTACCGAGACGCAAACTCAGGTTTTAATTGTTAGAAAGCACATTGAGACAAGGGGGGTTATTTAAACAAATCTAACCTTTCCCACTACCCCTCGTTCTCTTAACACCGGTGTTGTGGTGAATTTGTATGGATAGTGTTTCATGTTGTCAGTGGACAGATATGTGGTTTTGGTGTAAAGCGCATTACCTCTCATCCTGTTAAACTGTTGTGCTTTCGTTCCTGTCTATTTCATTGAAATCAATCAGTGAAACGTATGTTATGTGTACAGACAGACACTTAATGTTCATAGGTCATTTTTTGTTGTAATGAAAATAATAATAAATGTTTGTGAATTTCAAAATACTTTCGTTAACTTTTTTATTGGAACGTTTTATTGGCCATATGCCTGCATACATAGGTCTACTCAAACATTTGAATACCCATTAAAACTTCAAAGCCTAAAATCCCACAAGGAAATAGAAAATATGCTTACGTTTTTATTTATCTAGCTCCGAGGTCAAACTTCAATCTGTATGTGTAGGCCCAGTTTGAACGCTATACGCAGGTCTTTGATAGTCCTACTACGAGCCGCTTTCTGAAACGATTATGAGCGTTCATAGTCATTTACGCAATAGTGCCATAGGTTTAAATCTCAGTTAAATCTTGCGTGCAACGATAGGAGTATTTATTACTTCTCTATTATCAATTTTACATTTTCAAAAAGTAGCCCATTTATTAGCCCATATACCACTACAGCCAACAAGCGTTAAAATCCAGATTTGTGATGTCTGAACTCCCACATTTTGCTGTGAGATATATTCTGGAAGAGTGGGCATGTATTCATTCCTCTTATGTGGCTCTCAGGGCGTTTATAATGGACTCTTTTTTGGCAAGTAACAACGGGCTAAATGAATGGGAACATCGGGGGTTTTGGAGGCCTGTAATTGAATGTGAACGTTCTACATGGATACCCACGATCTCTTGGGGTTTCGTTGCTAATTTGTAGCAGCATTTTTCATCAGGATCCTAATCCACGATAATTCCGGCGTTTTGCCCGTTTGTTGATGTTGTCACTGAAGACCCATGCTCAATGCGCTCCCAGCGAGGGGTCCTCTCGGAGACAACCCACACACATTTGCCTCTGAAAAGCGATCTTCTCAAAAGGCGCGCGGCTGTTCGCTTTCATGTCGTTTGTGTTGTCTCCGGACAGATACAAAGGAGGTAGCGGGACAGGACTCGTCTCAGTGCAGAAAACAGACCGATTATTCCATTTCGAAGTTGGCCAAGCACATGTTCCGAGGCAGAGGGGGGCGTAAGAAGCCTCTTTTATTTACCAGATCTGTGTGCAAATGGTTAAATTACTCGGTGGGGTGTTTTTGACAGTTGATTATTAGGGATAAAGGGTGGGAGGGCTGACTCCCCTCTTCCACTTTCCCCTTCAGCTCACCCAAAGCCTTTGAAGAGAACGCAAACATGATAGTCATACTTTTATGAAGTCTCTTGCACTCCTTTTGTTGGTGTCGTGTTAATGAAAGCCCTTAGAGTATACCTTTTATATGATCTTCTTTAAATTCAGTTTCTGTGTCATAGCGCAACTTCAGCAAACGAATTAAACCAAATCCGTTTTGACAGTAGAGAGGAGAAGCTCACTTTAAGCATGGTGCCAAAAATCGCACTTAACTTAGGCTGTCACACACACGCACGCACACACACACACACACACACACACACACACACACACACACACACACACACACACACACACACACACACACACACACACACACACACACACACACACACACACACACACACACACACACACACACACACAACCTCTCCTCTCACTCTAACACACATACATTGTGGAGATCAGACACCAAAATAACTGAATGTACATAACTTTGACATAACTTTGATCATGCACTGAAAGGGTCAGATTGTTGTTTTTGTTTATATTATACCGGCCTTTGGGCTATCTCTGTCAAACGTAGATAACGGGCCTGCACCCCCCTGTTCACCCCGTGGCCATATTGAATGTTAGGTATTGTATCACATATTATATTCAATATAGTTTTGAGTCAAATATTCACTATAACACATGGACATGAAGGGATCAATTGCATGCACCACTGTCGATAGCCTCCGGTATCACAGGCTGCTGTAATCCAAACAAGACCGTTCCTCGTTTCCCTAACCCAGAGCCTTCGTAGCGTTAAGATCATCATTAGAACCTTCTTATGGTGTATCTTTAGTAAGCCGAGCTGTTTTCCAGAGCCTTCGTTAGTAACGTGGCTCTTAAAAACCTTTGCACATCTACGAGTGATAGAGAACATTCGTAAAGCAGACAAAGTTTATAGTTAGATGCCTTTTAGCCTTTCCACGTTACTTCATTTCCAGAAGAACTAAACATTTAATAATCAAGATCTGTCTGGCTGTGACTGCCGATAACTTCAAAACGAAGTTGACTAAATACAAAGTGCCAAAGTATTTGCAATTGTTACAAACAAGTGAAGGATAACAATTATGCTTAAAATAAAAACCGAGATAACTGAATTAAAAGATACACAGGCCTATATACTATTTTAATCATATTGAAACCAATTTCATGTTCAATTGAGTTCTATTTTACGACTAGGTTACTGTCTGTCATTTTTGCCTCAATGTGTTTCATGATGTGTGACAACATGTGCGCAATGATGTGCCCAATCTGTGATTTTGTTAATGTAAATGTATGTAATAGCCTATTTGCAGCCATAGGTGGTAATATCTCTTTAGGAGATGATCCTTTGTCAGTAGACTATTGTGGAATAATTTGAATGTTAAGGTAAGATTTGAATGGAGATAGTGAACGTTCTCTCTCTACGTGCTTGTTTGGGAAACACTACTAAAAAGTTGTCTCGTAAATAATGATGCATCTAGGCCTGCTGTCCTAGGAACAATCATCGTAATGCTTAAAGTGACCCACAATAAGAATAAAAACATAGATTACTAATAATACGTCTTGCACGGGTCACAAATCACACAAATATAATTTAATCCAATTATATCCAAGGCAACTGGTTATCGTTTTAATAGCATGTTCATTCTGCTTTAATTTTTTCAATATGCCGTGTACTTGTCACAGGAGGACCACCCACAGTCTCGGGACAGAATGTGTTTCTTTATCTGTCTCTGCAGCAGTCGTCTGTCCTACAGTTGTCCTACAGTCGTCTGTCCTACAGTCGTCTGTCCTACAGTCGTCTGTCCTAAGGCTTGGCTCACTAAAATGAGTTTGAAATGCTTTGAGTATATTTTAAACATGACAACATTATGACTAGACCAACTCGTAGCCTTTCTGAATGAAAGAAATGTAGCCTAAGCTTTGACATGGATTTGCTTTTGATTGGCATATTTCTCTCACTATGGCGCCACACCAGTTTCCTTGATCGAAGGGTGCTGTCGATAGTTCTGCTCCTATTAAATTCGGCTACTGTAACAGGATTTCTTTGATTATGGAAAAGTAGATTAGATTATGCATTTTTACTTCGTTACATTGAATATCTTTAAAATATTTAGTTTGAGTATACCTGTTAGGCTATGACTTGACCGAACTCTACAATATAATTTGTGCGAGTGTCACCTTGCACCAAACCATCGCATCATCACCTTTCCTCGGCGCGCGGGCAGGGGATTACATGAAATCGTTGTGCTTAAACCATGCATATCCCACTCTGGCTCGTATGCTAATTACACCATCAGTCAATTTGTCACTGCTAGTTACGCTGTGAAGGACACTAACGACTTGTTCATTAGGGGGCATCACGATGTGTATCTCCAATTCTAAGAAAAAGTAATATTATCTCGTAATTTAAATGATTCAAGTTAGCTACTGCTCGACAACGCCGTTTGGAAAATGTTTTTTTATTTTTTATGTATTTATACTGCAGGCCTAATGAGATATTCCGAGGAGTCAATATGTCCTTGTAGGACAGGCCTACCTCCAGGGAAATGATATACCCATAGGGACAGAATGGTGAATATTGAAAACGGGTATAGGGAATTAGGCTTCTTGTTCAAAATATTAATAGCATCTACATTTTAAAAAACAACAATATTATAGGCTATCATTTTCAGATGATAAAACGTTATAATAATACATTAACAATTATTATTATTATTTGGCATATATTCAAAACGTCGGTTTTCTTTTATTAATGTAAGTATCTGTAAAATAAATAGATATTCAGGGAGTTGCAGAAAATAACCTATAATGTCAAAATGTAATCCTATTTTTTGTTTTAACTACGTTGATAAAAAACCTATGGATATACAAGGTCTGCATCTACTATCATGTCTTGAAATGTATCATATAGGCAACCATCATTACTATAAAAATGGTTGTGGTCAGCTCTACGTTTAAAACAAATAGATGCCAGCAGCACCACAGTGAGAGGCAGTGTATTGGTGTGTTTATCCAACAACAACAAAAACAGTTACCATATCATCATGGCTTTGGCTAAAGTCTTTATGAGAAGGTCTTAAAGTTCCATTTCAGCTTTCTCAAAACATTACCGTCGGTCTATTAAATAGAGAATGGTCACCTGAGATGAACTATGATGAATGGACACCTGTTGCAGCCGGAGGCCAGACAGTTCTGTTTTTCTTTGTCATGGACTCCATTTCAAACGGGCATTGCAAAGTGAGTTCGGCCATGGGTAGGGCTACACGTTTCACTCCACGTTTAGGCACTATTAGGCTCTAGCAATATATACATATATATATATATATATATAAAAGGTCGATGCAGGTTTCATTCAAGGATTGTTCTATCAAACCTGCATTCCAGTATAGGCTATTGAAGCAGCATGTGAACACACAATTTCCAGTGGACAAATTAAATCCCAGAACGGAATAAATCAACAACGTAAAATATTGGCCCCTTTCAAAATGAGGACTCTTGTTTTACATGTACTAAAGATTGTATTTGAGGTTTTGCTATTGCACTCTTAGGCCTTGCCTGCAAAATTGTTTGGCTGTGTAGCGGTAGCCTGTAGGCCGAGGCTGTGAAATAGGCAGGCAGAGAAGGTCATTTTCGCGCACACAGTACAGGAATGTGATGACCGGGCCCCCAGGCGCATCGAGGCCTGCAGGAGAGGAGCCGCGGGCTACAATAAATCAAAACCGCCCTTCTCTACTGGTTAGTGCTATCCGGGATCCTTGGGACTTCCATACCCTACTAAACCTTAATAATCATATTAACAAAACCCTAAGTTCGATGTCTGTGCCCCCGCGGAAATCGAATTAGCATAATAAAAACATCCCCATCGAAATCCATTTGTTTAAGATAGAGACATCTGTTTTTTTGCATTGGATGCATCTCAATCCACCGCATCCGCCTATGTTACACTTCTGCATCTGAAGTGAATGGTGATAGAGCTAGAGAGGTGTTTGTCAGACGATGGAAAATCGGTATTCTCACAAAATCCTCTGTAGCATCCGAACGTTTGGCCTACAAACTATTATGACCCCTCTATGGAAAGATGAGACTCTCGTGAACAAGATGGATTTCTCTGTTTTGAAGTCGGTACAGCCAATCTGTCAACTTCTGTCTGTAGCCACCGAACAGTTTGGGCTATAATATTAGTGTTTTTGTACAACCTCACCTGGAAAGGTGAGACTCTCACGAACACGTCCATGTCAGTTGTTTTGCTCTAGGACGCCCACAGGCCTCACAAGACCCTGTACCAGTTGAACAAATGTATGGAAGTATATACAGAGACTGTTTAGTTCCAAAAATAAATACATGTTAAATACATGTAAAAAAAAATATATATATATATATATATATATATAAAAAATATATATGTTTCCTGATCTTTGTTATATCTCTCGGATATAGGACAGACACTTCAGAACAAACTTCCTTTTTATATTCTTATAAACTATCTTATGTTCCATGTAATGAATCTGTTATTCTGTGCGTTTGTATGGGCTAATAGCAGTAAGGCCAAAACCTATTTTTCATCAAATCATTTTTTATATACTGTATATTTTTTGCATACTTAAAGGGGTCTTAAAATTCAAAATCAAATAGCAAAATGATCCTTGGTATGACCTTAAAACAATTCCATATAGCTTAGTAGAACCCCCCCTTCCCCGGCTTAGACAGGGCTTAGACTCTTATGGGTTCATATTAAAGGATCATACATCCATAGAAATGCATACATCCCTCCCCTCACCATGTGCGTGCTCTCTGAGAGTAATGGGACGTACATGAACGAGCAGTGCTACAAGACACGCAAGTGAACGGCGGGCTAGATCAGCTGTTATCACAGTCTGGTGACCAGGGCAGTTGAATATCCACTGTAATTAATCCCCATGTTCTCTGTGTGTGGGATGCCTGGCCAGCAGCAGGTGTCAGTCAGTGTGTCACACTGTGTCAAAGTCGATAAGGCGAGCGCTTCCAAATTTAATATTTTGCTAGAGATGAGGGCAGTTCACTGTCTTTGCTTTATTTACACATTCTAAATTAATTAAGCAGAATATTCCTCTGTCCGCTGCAAAAACACGGAGGGGGCGATTGGGAATGCCCCTAATTAACAAGTCGTTAGTGTCCATCACAGCGCAACTAGCAGTGACAAATTGACTGGAAAACCTAGCCACTTCTGTTTTTCTTTTGGAGTGGGACGTTCCTTCGAGTTGTTGTCTTACTGGAGCAGAGCGAGTTGCAATTCGGACGTCCCTACCCCATTGAAGTTGACATTTAAAATGGTTACGGTACGGGTTATGGTTAAGATAAGGGGCTCCATGACAACCTAGGCACTCCTGTCTTTCTTTTGGAGTAGGATGTTCCGAGTTGTTGTTGGCTTATTGGAGCAACGCGTGGACTTAACGGTAACGTAATGAAAAGGCAAGGGTTTTATGTGACTTTCCCCGCTATTGCTTTGATAGAAAGGCACAGCTGGTGGCCTTTCTCGAACACACTGATATTGCTAACAGAAGTAGACACTAACAGACGGTAGGACAGTAGGTCCATTTCATGCTGGGACACTGATAGGGTATAGCCCACGTTCCTTGGTACTTCGATGAGTGTGCATGGAACAAACAAGAATAAAATGGATTCTGGGAAACGGCGCGTCTCATGAGTTGGAATGAAAAGCCCTCCAAAAACTCGTAGTAGGCCTACCACAAATGAGTTAACCTCTATATTATGAGGGGCAATGAGGCCTTTTATTATCCTTGAGGTTAACTGTTTATCCCTATGTTTTCCCCATAACTGCTGTTGGCCTATTTGTCAACCTATTACGCAGGAAAGATAGGCATGTTACTCATGGAGGATAGGCCTAATTACACATCGGCCTATTTCACGACATGTCCTATAATTGCCCATAGAGCCTATTCATTAATCAGGGTTTTTATTTCATTAGGTAAATTCCCTTTCAAATTCTTAAGGCTTGATCCCCGAGCGCTCCAAACACAATTCTATTTTACGCACAATGTAACATTTCAATCTACTGCGTATCACAGGAAAATGAATGGTGACGACATACCAAAACACGAACATGTGCACTTGTTAGTGTGTTGATCAACTTTCTCCTGGAATGTCTACTCCTTTAAATCGGGCACATATGTCTTCCTCAGTGGTGTGCTTCCAATTGTTGCGTAGCCTACTACCCTGCAGTTTACTATATGAATATTATATCTTATTAACGCAGATTTATTTGGGTATGTGTTCTGTTTCGGTTTTAGGAACATTAAGGTGGAAAATATGACAACTGGAATATAGAGTCTCAAAACAGGGTTACTCGATTAGGGAACGTGTTATATCGTTTGGCAAACTAAAGAAAACTGTTTTTTAACTCAAGGACATTATCTCCCCAAGAAAGGTGAAAAATAAACTTTGTTTAAGTATTTTCGAATGTGAGTCGGTTTTCTGAAAGAATGGGAAAACCTCGCGATAAAAATGAAGTTTACTATCCAGAGTGAAATCCGATCATGCTGAGGTCGAGGGGCCAAACTTTTTAAGACTAATGTTTATTTAGAGAAGTGAGCGCTGTCTATGCGACTCCCTGTTCTCCCAGAATGTAGCACTAATGTATTTAGCAGTGTAGTGCAGCCCACCGCCCGAGCAGCCCACCGCGGCTACAAGGCTCTGCTGGCCACCACTCTGTGGCCGCACGTGGGGACTACAGTGTCAAAACAGTGAGCTGTAGACCTACACGCAAAATAATTTGTCAACTATATAACTTTAAAGAAGTTCCATTCATTTGAGTTAGTTACTTTTTCAGAATCCAAAACGTGCCTACTCGTAACTGAACCAAGAACGCGCCAGATGCTGATGACCCTCTCTCATTCCATTTGAGAAGAAACTCGTCTGTAGCGGCTACTCCGTTGAGCCCCGTGTTTTCTTACAGTTTGTGAAATTGAATTAGTTACGGTGAGGAATCTGACCTTACCAGACCCACACATTTTTCCAAACCCTCAGCTTTGTGGTGTTTCTGGGGTTTTTTGTTTGCTCAGCTGGAATCTCCATCAGACACTGTGTCCGAGTCGTCCAAGTCTAGCCTATCTCTCTTATATCTCCCTCTCTCCTCTCCTCAGCTGCCCTCTCACCCTAGGTCCCACCGAGCTCCACTCACGGGAGAACGCTGCGTCTGAACTCGCTGAGGAGGAAGCGTTTGCGGGAATTGTGTTTCGCCCCTCACGCACTCCGGTTGTAACAACATGGATCTGAGGGAGGACAGATGTGGAAGAACACACACACACACACACACACACACACACACACACACACACACACACACACACACACACACACACACACACACACACACACACACACACACACACACACACGAAATAATGGTACCTTACCCTTCACTTATATTTAATTCATTTTATTTATCCTTTACACTATTATTTATGTATTATTCTAAATGTTATATATAACTATTTGGCTAAACTGAAATAAAGACAATTATTATTTACGTAGCACTATAATAACACTGCTACTACCACTAGCTACAAGCTACTACTACTTTTATTGTTATTATTAGGGGTCCTATTATTTCAAATACATTATTGGTAATATCCTTCTAGTAGAGGCAATTGCCAAAGTAACTGTTCCTAGTACCACTATCTTATTATTATTATTTATTTAACTTGTATAACGTTTTTCAAGGAATGTCAAAGTGCATAAAAAGTAAAACAACAAACAAAACATTTATAAAATGAAGATTAAAACGTGTCAGTAGGCTTCGTTGAGGCAGTTTGGGCTGGAAAACACTAACACTAAATATGTAACATGTAACATTTTCAGCATGGATGGTCTCGGGAATCTAACCCACAATACTGCCGTTGCAAGCACCATGCTCTACAGCTACCAACTGAGCTTCAGAGGACCACTGAAGTAGTGTAACAGTGAAAGCTATTTAGAATGTATCCCTGAGGCATGTTGTTTGGTAAAACTATTGAATAAAACAATTGCGTTAGGGTTACAATCAAAGTACTTGGTATGTTTTTACATTCAATGATGGTACACAGGCAGATTCATGTGGTAAACGTTGGAGTTGGTTTCAGATATTCTTGTGTAGACTGTCAGAATATAAAACAACTGTGTATCCTAGTCATTTTGCTCTTGAGAGACTGATGTCATATTCAATACTGTTCCAAGTGATTTGTTAGTTCCCACAAACGTGCCAGTGCAATTTGACAAAATGTGGTTCCATATGATGCCACATCAGATAATAGCACAGAGCAACCACAACAGAAGCTATATTGTGTCACGTCACACCCCAAGCACACACTTATGTGAAGAGAGAGTGGAGAATGCGGCACCCAACATCTCCCCACCTTCTCCCCACCACCTCCCTCATGCCCCATTTTCTCAACACTGGCAGGCCGAGGTGCACAGGCTTCCACTGAACCCTGGGTAAGCGCACAAAGGGAACTCGAGTTCTCTGGGCGACTCAAGACTCTTAATGTTCCACCGCGCTCCAGAACCTTTCCCCTTCCCACTCGTCCCCCTCCAAGCCAGACTCAATGGGAGGCAGTTGGGTGACGTGATGAGAAAGAGAATAGGGAGAAGAGGGGGAAGGGTTAGAGAGAACAGAGAGCCTCATTACTAACTCAATAACACATCATCCGCTTGTGCAGCACCTTCACTGACAGGGTCTGCTTGGGCATTGTGTGAAGTGGCAGCAACCCCCTCTTCTCCAGCTAACATGTCCTGGCTTAGACATGTGAAGTGTGCCGGCCAGCCTAAATATATCTAGTTGTTTTCAAAGCAGCAGAAGCGGAGGTTTGACAGAAGCACGTTTATGTGGTTCAGCACCTTGAGAAAAATGTGCGCAGGCAGACCAAACATGGTTGAAGTCCTTTTGAATTACATTCTTCTGGGACTTTTCGATGTATGACTTTAGGAAAACCAGTTTTGATCAACAACACTAACTACAGTGTGTATCAGTTCCAGGAAGTCAAATCCAATGAAAACCCTTGAAGAGATTGAATGGATGCTATATGTGTGCAAGCCTGGCTTACCTCAGACAACAGGCTAGGGGAGGCTTACTTTATTAGTTGATGTTAGCTAGAATCTGCAAGGAACGTAAAGTATGTTTGAGTCACTGGGTTTATGGGTTTATGCCTATAGGTATTTATGCAGGAGGTAGACAATGTTGTCAGGATAGGTCGTATGACAGTGAAAGCAGCAAAGATATGGACGCCACACACACACACATTGCACACACAGATCAATGTCCTTCTTCTGTGTGGTTGATCGAACTAGGCTCCTGGGTTAGCACTTGTTATGCAGTGGGAGGAAGGGGGGGGTTCAATGTCTGTCATTCCCAGACCTCCTCCTCTTTCCGCTGCTGTTATTCACCCTGCTGTGTTCACATAACACTAAATAATTACTGCTGCCCACTGTACGTGCGTGTATGTGTGTGTGTGTGTATGTGTGTGTGTGTGTGTGTGTACTGTATTTGTGTGGGTGTATATGTGTGTGCACTGTATGTGTGTGGGTGTATGTGTGTGTGTGTGTGCGTGTATGTGTGTGTGTATGTGTGTGACATGCCTTGTAAAGGTTTTGAAGAGGGTTGCGGTGCTCAGTTCCCAAGTTCAAAGCTAAAGTGAGTGAAAAGGGGGAAAGATGATAAGACCACTCTAATGCTACTTATTTAGAAAAAAAATGTTGTAGATAAAGAAATAAAAGCTGTAGGGAAACAATGGTGTCTGCTGTGAGTGGCTGATACAGAGGTGAAGTGGCCTGAGATTGCAGCCTCAGCAGCAGTGTGGAGGGGCATCTGGCTCTGTGTGTGTGTGTGAGTGTGTGGTGGGGGGTCATAATGTTCCTCATTATTAATGCTCAGAGTCATTTCAGTGAGGAGTTTTTTTTCTGATGGGGATGAATGAATGGATAGATGGATGGATTGGGAGAGGAGGCTGAAGGGGTGGGGGGTGGTAAGGAGAGAGAAAGTGAGGTTAAGTGGAGGTGTTTAGATGCTGCAGATGCTGAGACCAGATAGAGGGAGAGAGAGAGGGAGAGGGAGAGGGAGGGAGAGGGAGGGAGAGAGGGGGGGAGAGAGAGAGAGAGAGAGAGAGGGAGAGAGAGAGAGAGAGAGAGAGAGAGAGAGAGGGAGAGAGAGAGAGAGAGTAGACATCACAGGGCTGTATGTTCTCAGCATGTGAGTAGGAACACATAGAATAATTGAGTGCAAATATCCTTATTTTAGCATTGAGCCTTGATGATGGTAAACATATGTTTTCAGTATTAAATCTAAGAGACTACACAAGCCTACATCTATCTCTCCATTCCCAAACGTCCCTCTTTCTGTGCTCACCAAGGCAGTCTCTCTCTTTTGCTTTCTCTCGCCATTCCTTCTCCTTCCTCCCTTTTTCTCCTGCTCATCTCTTTCTCTCGCCATTCCTTCTCCTTCCTCCCTTTTTCTCCTGCTCATCTCTTTCTCTCGCCATTCCTTCTCCTTCCTCCCTTTTTCTCCTGCTCATCTCTTTCTCTCGCCATTCCTTCTCCTTCCACCCTTTTTCTCCTGCTCATCTCTTTCTCTCGCCTATCATTCCTCCAGTGTTTGGGTTGGGAGCAGGAAGTTTGTCCCGGGGATGTGTGCATTTCGAGGTTGTGGTGTGGTGGCGTGGCGTGGGGGGTTGAGGAAGTGAGTTGTGTGTCCATGGTTGTTTGTCTTCCCCACTGCCCTGCCTGGCACTGTCACGGGCCATTGTGGCAGGCTAGGATTGATGAGGAGCAGGAACCCTGGGGCTAGAGGGCAGGGGCTGGACGGATGGAGCTGGGCCTTGAGTGCTGGGCCAGGGGCTGGAAGGCTGGAGGGCTGGAGGGCTGGAGGGCTGGGGCTGAGGCTGGAGGGCTGGGGCTGAGGCTGGAGGGCTGGAGGGCTGGAGGGCTGGAGGGCTGGAGGGCTGAGGCTGGAGGGCTGGGGATGAGGCTGGAGGGCTGGAGGGCTGGGGCTGAGGCTGGAGGGCTGGAGGGCTGGAGGGCTGGGGTCTGGAGGGCTCAGGCTGGAGGGCTGGAGGGCTGGAGGGCTGGAGGGCTGGAGCTGGGCTTTGAGGGCTGGGGTCTGGAGGGCTCAGGCTGGAGGGCTGGAGCTGGAAACAGCACTCTCTGGTACACAAGGGGAGGGATTTGGACTTGGACTCTGAGGAAAGCTTTGTGTAGTGGTCTCTTTGTGTCTCAATCTATCTATATCTCTATTTTTTCTCTCTTTCTACACCCCCTGTCTCTTTCACTACTCTTTTCTTTCTCTCATTTTCTCTGCTTTTCTCTTGGCTTCTTTAGAAATATGATACAGGGGTACATCCAGGTCTTGCAAGTTTAACCTCTTTAAATTCTAGTAGTTGCATTTTCACCTCCGTAGCATTTTTCCTCACCCTACCACTGCTCTGTATCGCACACCCCTCATATACTTCCTCCCAGTCCAGTCAACCTTTCCTCTCTTTCCTTTTCCATCATTCCATCCATGTCTGTATCGTTTCCTCTCTTTCTGGACAGATTTTTCAGCTACAGGGGATGTAACGGCTGATGTGGATACGGTAATGGTCCTCCTCTTCCTCCTCACACCCCTCCTTCCCTCTCCTGCTCTCCTCTGCCCTGCTCTTCACTGCTCTCTCCCCTAATTCAATTCTACATGCTTTCTTTGGCATGACCGCCTGGAGTTACCCCTCTTCTAAACCATTTCTCTTTCTTTCTTTGCTCTCTCTTTATCCCTCACTGCACTCCTCTCTTCCCCCTCTCTGTTGTCCTCTGCCCCTCTCTCTCTCTCTCTCTCTCTCTCTCTCTCTCTCTCTCTCTCTCTCTCTCTCTCTCTCTCTCTCTCTCTCTCTCTCTCTCTCTCTCTCTCTCTCTCTCTCTCTCTCTCTCTCTCTCTCTCTCTCTCTCTCTCTCTCTCTCTCTCTCTCTCCCAGTTGTTCTGTTTTATTGCTTCTCTGTCTGATTTGCAGCTCCTGAAAGGTCTCCATCTCTCTCTGCTGCCTCTGTAGGAGCTGCTTACGGGGGCTGGAGACTGGTTACTCCTGGGTGAGTGATATCGCTGCTCCTCTCCTCCCTCTCTACCCCTCTTTCTTCCTCCCTCCCTCTTTCTTTCTCTCTATCTTCACTGTGCAGATTACCTGCAAGCACACTTCGCCACTAACACAGTTCCATATTTCCATTAGAACTTCTACTGAAAGCAAAAAGCTTGTACGGTGACACATTTTACAACATTTATCTTAGTAGCATGACAACTGTGTGCGTGTGTCTATGTGCACGCACTTGCATGCGTGTGTTGGCCTTTTGTGTTGCCACAGGGCTGATTTAGGGAGAAAGGCCTGTAAGTGAATGAATGAGTGAGTGTGTGTGTACGTGTGAAGGGGATCCTGTTGAGAGGGTTGTGTACACAGATGCAGATCAGGGGGAGAGACTGGCCAGTGTGTTAGTGTGGGGGGCAATTGAGGGGATCGTCTTCCCCCCTCTGCCCCTCCCCGGCCCCAGCAAGGAGCCTCCAGGGGTCCCTGGGTTTCTTAGGAAAAACATCTCGGCCCCCGTCACCCCTGAACCTAGTGCTGGGCTGTTTACCTTGGCTGGGCTGGCTGACAGCTTTACTGATGTTACATACAGGCACACAGGGACTGAGAGAGGGAGAGAGCAGGAGGAGGAGAGGAGGAGGAAGAGTTAGTACTCAGATCTTAATCACCACATTTGAGGGAGCCATTTTGAGAGAAACTGCAATGGCGAGACTAGTAGGTAGAAATGTGTGCACAGTATGAAGGAGACTTGGAAGTGTATCTGCTCTCTCTCTCTCTCTGTCTCTCTCTGTCTCTCTCTGTCTCTCTCTGTCACTCACTCACTCACTCACTCACTCACTCACTCACTCACTCACTCACTCACTCACTCACTCACTCACTCACTCACTCACTCAATCACTCACTCACTCACTCACTCACTCACTCACTCACTCACTCACTCACTCACTCACTCACTCACTCTGTTGAGAATGCAGGCCCAGTTAGCACAGTGAAAGAAAAGACAGGGCAATTGCCTCAGGAGACACCACCCCTCATCTGATGGACCTCAATGTTACAGAATGACTGTCTGAAATACTGAGTGGGAGAGTGGGTGAGAGAGAGGGGGGGGGGGGGGTGAGTGATAGAATGAGAGGCTGAGGCCTGACTTTAGCACACAGAAAGGTGCAAGAGGAGAAGAATAGGACAGGAAATGGTTTTCTAACAGAACAAGTGTCTATGAAATATACTATTCGTTATCAAACACACTAAAACTAGAATTTTCCTGCGCTTTAGAGTGGAACTTGTCTCTGTATGTGTGTTTGTTTGTCCGTCCCTGGGCAGCTGCTAAGGAGTGCCCAGGGTTTTAGGCTAGGGTGTGCTGGGGTGGGGGGTCCATGTTTTGCTGCTCGGAGCACTAAGACATGTTTGTCTGTTCTGAGCAGCTGGACAAGCTGTAATAACACAAACAGGCCTTTGAACAGGGCGCCGTGTTGTGTTGGCTGGACTCTGGTTACGTCCCTGCAGCCTGCAGCACACTGGTTCTGGTTACGTCCCTGCAGCCTGCAGCACACTGGCTCTGGTTACGTCCCTGCAGCCTGCAGCACACTGGCTCTGGTTACGTCCCTGCAGCCTGCAGCACACTGGCTCTGGTTACGTCCCTGCAGCCTGCAGCACACTGGCTCTGGCCAGAGGAACAACTGGATCATTCATCACACACCAATCAGCAGCAGGCCTTGATGTGATCACTGATCACTCTGCTAGTGTTACTCTGATTGATCACCACTGAGCTGAGCTCAGCCGTCACTCTGTTGCTCTGGTCGGTCTGTCTGTCTGTCTGTCTGTCTGTCTGTCTGTCTGTCTGTATGTCAATCTGTCTGTTTTTTTGTTTGTTTGTTTGTTTGTCCGGTGGCTTGCTTGTTGTTAACTTTGTCCTGATCTTTATCATGATACAATATTTTAAAAGGCCCCAGCCATCCCCCCAAAAAACATGGGGATGGCTGGATAGGGACTAGGACAGCTGAGTCTGTTGGCCATACATCACTGTCTGTACACACACAGGGCCTCACTGTTCTCTGTCACCGCCTGTCTGCAGGGCAGAGCAGTATGGCGACTGTGAGGTCGAGGAACTCTACCGTAGATAGACCATAATAAGTATGTATGTGACATCATAGGCTCTCATGGACACAGTGAGGTTAAGGTGCCAGTCGGGAGAGAGAGAGGCAGGCAGGGGAAAGATGATGCAGGCAGGCTCAGGGAGGGAGCAGTCTGGATTAGCCTGCCATGGGTTATACAGAGTTGAACATCTGGTGAGGGCCTGCAGAGATAGAGTTACTCATCCCAGAGAGCTACCCTGGGGAGGACAAGATGGGGAGAGAGAGAGGGCCTTGTCCTCCCTGACCCTGATGCCCCCAGCCTCGTCACCTCCAGCACACAGGGCGAGTGTGTAAAGCCCCTCCATGTGACCCTAACATCTCACACCCCTCACACTCCTTACTACCCCATAAACCCTCTACAGACAGTGACACCTAGAGCGTGGGCCGTCCAACTCTATGAGCTACTAAGAACAGTATCATAATACACAAATTATTTCTCTGGTGTGTCTTTCCAAAGTATATAAATATCATCTGTTTGGATTTTGGTCTCTGCGTGTTTATTATCTATTTTTGATTCCAGTGTGTGTGTGTGTGTGTGTGTGTGTGTGTGTGTGTGTGTGTGTGTGTGTGTGTGTGTGTGTGTGTGTGTGTGTGTGTGTGTGTGTGTGTGTGTGTGTGTGTGTGTGTGTGTGTGTGTGTGTGTGTGTGTGTGTATGCACATACACTGAGTGTACAAAACATTAAGAACACCTGCTCTTTCCATGACATAGACTGACCAGGTGAATCCAGGTGAAAGCTATGATCCCTTATTGATGTAACTTGTTATTAAATCCACTTCCATCTGTGTAGATGAATGGGAGAAGACAGGTTAAAGAAGGATCTTTAAGCCTTGAGACAATTGAGACATGGATTGTATGTGTCCCGTTCAGAGGGTGACTGGGCAAGACAAAAGTGTTAAGTGTCTTTTAACAGGGTATGGTAGTAGGTGCCAGGCGCATAGGTTTGTGTCAAGAACCTTGTAGAGTCCACGCCCTAACGAATTGAGGCTGTTCTGAGGGCAAATGGGGAGGCAATATTAGGAAGATGTTCCTAATGTTTTGTACCCCGAGTGTATATGTGTGCATGCGAGTGAGTGTTCGTGTGTTAATCTTTGTACCTGTGTGTATGTGGCAGATTGTATGAGTGTGCACTATGTGCATGACTGGCTGCTCTCCCTCCTCTGTATGTCCTACTCTTCCACTCTCTTTCTCCTGGGGTTTCTTATGTTTGTGCTTTACCTCCACAGGAGGTTGGTGGCACCTTAATTGGGGAGGACGGGCTTGTGGTAATGGCTGGAGCGGAGTCAGTGGAATGGTATCAAATACAGCAAACACATTCAATTGGCTCCGTTGCAGTCATTATTATGAGCCGTCCTCCCCTCAGCAGCCTCCACTGGTTAACTCCCAGATTAGAGATTTAATTAGATAGTGACATGAAGCCATAGTCTGGTATAATATTACGAAGTGAAGGCCACGTCAGTAAACTGATCTGTAAACTGATCTGTAAACTGTCCTTAGGTCTGCAGCTTGTGACGAGTCAGCAAGTATTGTAGATATTCTCTTAGAAAAAAAAGTGCTATCTAGAACCTAGAAGTGTTTTTCGGCTGTCCCCATAGGAGAACCCCTTTGAAGAACCCTTTTTGGTACCAGGTAAAACCCTTTTAGTTCCAGGTAGAACCCTTTTGGGTTCCATATAGGACCCTTTCCACAGAGGGTTCTACATGGAACCAAAAATGGTTCTCCCTGGAATCAAAAAGGGTTATCCTATGGGGACAGCCGAAGAACCCTTTCGGAACCCTTTAATGTAAGAGTGTAGACATTCCTAAGTATAGCATTATCGAGCAGGGCTGAGCCGTTGTGTGATAGTGGGTTTTAGCTGTGCTGTGATTGTGCTGTGTTTCAACTGACTGTGGTGTGTTTTCTTGGATGTGCTGTGCTGCTGTGTTTTAGAAAGACGTGGCTATGTTTCAGCTGTGCTGTGGTGTGTTTCAGCTGTACTCTACTTGGGTGTATGTCTGGGTGGGTGGGTGGGCTTCCCCTATGTTCCCCAGGGGCCTCCAGGGTCCCCAGTGCTGTGGTGCAGTAGTGACATCACTGTGGCCTTCCCAGCCCTCTGCCCCCGGCCTCCCCTGACTCCCCAACCTGGTAGGCCACCTGCGCTGTTTGTTTAGTGTTTGTCAAGTTTATGATAGCCGTGTCTAATGCCGAATAATAACATGTGGGTTCCACATTAGGGCCAGGGGGTGGGAGAGAGAGAGGGAGAGAGGGAGAGAGAGAGAGAGAGAGAGAGAGAGAGAGAGAGAGAGAGAGAGAGAGAGAGAGAGAGAGAGAGAGAGAGAGAGAGAGAGAGAGAGAGAGAGAGAGAGAGAGAGAGAGAGAGGGAGGGAGAGAGGGATAGAGAGAGAGAGAGAGAGAGAGAGAGAGAGAGAGAGAGAGAGAGAGAGAGAGAGAGAGAGAGAGAGAGAGAGAGAGAGAGAGAGAGAGAGAGAGAGGGGAGGGAGGGAGAGGAGCCCTTCTTTTTTTCTCCCTGCAGCGTTGCTCTTTTTTCCGAGGCATGATGAGCTACAACCCCCAGCTCCTAGACGCCAACTGGGCTGGGACTGACAGATGAGATGGAGGGAGGAACAGCGGAGGAAGGGGGAGCAGGGTTAGGGTAGGGAAATAACTATGACAGGAGCAAAGGGAGGGAGAGAGAGAGGGAGAGAGGGTGAGACGGAGGGAGTCCGAGGGCACTCCGAGGCCACACCAGCCAGGAAAAAAAGGGTGAAATGACAAATTTGATAAAGCCCAGTTGAATAGTGGGGGCCAGGCAGGCAGGCAGATTGAGCGGGGGGCTATCAGGAGCAGCACATCTGCAGAAGCCATTAAGGAGTGTGTGGTGTGTCCGTATGTTTTCTCTGTCTCGCTGGCTCGGCAACGCGCAGCAAAGCTGGTCTTGGGTTTCGCTTGTGTGCAGTGGGGGGCCGTATCCAGTTGACGCATGATGATTTAGTCAGGTGTGAGCGTGCACTTTCCAATTTGGGGGGAAATAAATTACAAGTGATTTTTTATGAGGCCTGTGTCCTGGCCCTCTCCAGCTCTCTCTAACCCCTCTCTGCGCTGTCAGCCCAACTGATGTGTTTATAAAGAGCTCTGCTGTGGGAGCACAGCGCCTCCCTCACCACACACACACACACACACACACACACACACACACACACACACACACACACACACACACACACACACACACACACACACACACACACACACACACACACACACACACACACACACACACACACACACACACACACACACACACACACACACACACACACACACACACACACACACACACACGCATACAGACAGACACACACCCAGACAGATGCTCTTACGTACATGCCCTTCCACAGATGTCTGTTCGTGTGTGGTTGAACATGAGGAGCTTCTGCGTGTCCAGTAGTGAGGAGAATAGAGAATGGATGTGTCTCTTCCCTCTGTGTGTGTCGCTCCTCTGGAACCCTACCCAGTAACACAACCACGGCTCAGAGAAAGAGGAAGAGAAATCCCCCTCTCTCCCTCTCTCCTCTCTTCCCTCCTATCCTCCCCATGCTGCTTCAACACTAATATTGTTCCTTGGGAGGGAGCTAGGGCTGAGCTGGGGCTGTGGGTGGTGGAGGAAGGGTTCTGACTGCACTCTACGGGAGGCTGTGAGCAGGAAACCCAAACCCTCCCTGACCCCTGATCTCTCTTTGCTGCTCCTGCTACTACTCCCACATATGGCCCTGCCACGATCACTGTCTGTCTCTGTCTGTCTTTGTCTGTCTGTCTCTGTCTGTCTGTCTGTCTGTCTGCTGTCTGTCTGTCTGTCTGTCTGTCTGTCTGTCTGTCTGTCTGTCTGTCTGTCTGTCTGTCTGTCTGTCTGTCTGTCTGTCTGTCTGTCTGTCTGTCTGTCTGTTTGGTCTGTCTAGCAATGTGCTGACATGTAGCTCACAGAAACACCAGAGGTATGTTCATTACCATGAGAAGGTTCAGAATGTTGAACATAGCAATTGAATGAAAAGAGCTGATGTTTTGAAACAGAGGAGGCACTAGCTACTTAGGAAAGCTAATATCTGTTTTTCAGTTCTTAAGCGTTTTCTGCCACTTCCAATTAATGTGACATACAGATAACTGCCAAAATAAAGGAAACACTTGAGTAAATAAGGGATACAAATTGAAAGGTGCTTCTACACAGGTGTGATTTCTGAGTTAATTAGGTAATTAACATCCCATCATGCGTAGGGCCATGTCTAAAAATGCTGGGAAGGCCCTTATTTTGGCCTCCATGGTAACCATGGCCCCCATAGGATGACAATGCCCTATCAACAAGGCATGAGTAGTCACTGAATGGTTTGATGAGCATGAATACGATGTAAGCCATATGCCATGGCCGTCTCAACCCAATTGAACGCTTATGGGAGATTCCGGAGAAGCGCCTGAGACAGCATTTTCCACCACCATCAACAAAACACCAAATTATGGAATTTCTTGCAGAAGAATGATGTCGCATCCCCCCAATGGAATTCCAGACACTTATAGAATCTTTGCCAAAGTGCATTGAAGCTGTTCTGGCTCGTGGTGGCCCAACGCCCTATTAAGACACTTAATGTTTGTTCCTTTATTTTGGCAGTTACCTGTAGGTCTTGACAAAAATTCCAATGTGTGTCTGAACATTGTACATATCTTTGGTCTCCCACCAATAAATCAATATTTATAGCATACAGACACTATTTAAACAAAGTATGTGGACACCCCTTCAAATTGGTGGATTCTGTTATTTCAGCCACACCCGTTGCTGACAGGTGTATAAAATCGAGCACACAGCCATGCAATCTCCATAGACAAACATTGGCAGTAGAATGGACTTACTGAAGAGCTCAGTGACTTTCAACGTGGCACCGTCATAGGATGACACCTTTCCAACAAGTCAGTTCATCAAATTTGTGCTCTGCTAGAGCTGCCCCGGTTTACTGTAAGTGCTGTTATTGTGAAGTGGAAACGTCTAGGAGCAACAACGGCTCAGCCGCGAAGTGGTAGGCCACACAAGCTCACAGAACGGGATCACCGAGTGCTGAAGCACGGAGCACGTAAAAATCATCTGTCCTCAGTTGCAACACTCTCTACCGAGTTCCAAACTGCCTCTGGAAGCAACGTCAGCATAAAACTGTTTGTCAGGAGCTTCATGAAATGGGTTTCAATGGCTGAGCAGCCACACACAAGCCTAAGATCACCATGCACAATGCCAAGCGTCGGCTGGAGTGGTGTAAAGCTTGCCACTATTGAACTCTAGAGCAGTGGAAACGCGTTCTCTGGAGAGATGAATCATGCTTTACCATCTGGCAGTCCGACTAACTATTCTATATCTGGCGGATGCCAGGAGGACGCTCCCTGCCCCAATGCATAGTGCCAACTGTAAAGTTTGATGGAGGAAGAATAATGGTCTGGGGCTGTTTTTCATGGTTTGGGCTAGGCCCCTTAGTTCCAGTGAAGGAAAATCTAAACGCTACAGCATACAATGATATTCTAGATGATTCTGTGCTTTTAACTTTGTGGCAACAGTTTGGGGAAGGCCCTTTGCTGTTTCAGCATGACAATGCCTCCGAGCACAAAGCGAGGTCCATACAGAAATGGTTTGTTGAGAACAGTGTGAAAGACCTTGACTGGCCTGCACAGAGCCCTGACCTCAACCCCATCGAACACCTTTGGGAATTGGAACGCCGACTGCGAGCCAGGCCTGATCGGATAACATCAGTGACCGACCTTACGTGGCTGAACAGAGTCAAGTACCCTCAGTAATGCTCCATTCATAACAGAAAGAACATGTTGTGACAGCAATAGAGGGTAATCCACAAAGACCCAGAACTGGTAGCTGTGAATTGCAGGATTTCTGCCCAGATGGGGACACAGTTGTGCTCCCTTGAGCTACTTATTTATGTGTCCATTTTATTTATAGACAAGATTACATGTTCAGGCATGGAAACACTAGCAGCGTTTGCCGGCAGAGAGTACTTAGCACCTCTGAAAAGAGTGCTGGCCGTAATTAGCAAACTGAGTGCAAACCGATTCTACATGAAGAATCGCTCGACAATAATGGCAGTCAGAAGTCCACCAGCAGGGTTGTCCCTAAAAAACACCGCTCCGAACGAACGGCAGATGAACATTCAGTGTGGTGTGTGTGGTCTCTTAAATGGATGGGGTCAGGACTTTTTCCTGACCACATGACCTGACCAGGAAACCCTCTGGGTCCTAGTTATAAATAAATATTTTTCTGGTCAGGTCCCATTCTCCATGCAGGGATCAGATAGTGATCCGAGCCTGATTGTAAACAGGCTGACCAGTGACCACTCTTTCTCTGTGACTGTGACTGTGAGGGGGCTGTGGCTGTACTGGGGGTGATGTGATGTGGCCATGCCACACACACACAGCAGCTGTCTGGAGGGGCTGGGGGGCTTTTACTGGGAGGGTCAAAGTCTCGCACCTTTACGAGTTGTTACGACATGAGTGGGAGCACTGGGGGAATGGAGGGTTAAGGAGGGAGGGTACAGGGAGAGGGAGAGGGATTGAGCGGTGTAGTTTTCTCCAGCTTTAGCGCCCCAGAGAGGTGTGAGGGGCGTGGGCAAAGGGACAGAGGCTGGGTGGTTAGAGAGATGGGGACCTGTGTGTGTGTGTGTGTGTGTGTGTGTGTGTGTGTGTGTGTGTGTGTGTGTGTGTGTGTGTGTGTGTGTGTGTGTGTGTGTGTGTGTGTGTGTGTGTGTGTGTGTGTGTGTGTGTGTGTGTGTGTGTGTGTGTGTGTGTGTGTGTGTGTGTGTGTGTGTGTGTGTGTGAGACATCGAGGGTGTTAAACTACACCCTTTGGGGATCATCAAAAAGTTCTCATATTTTTCTTGTAGCTGTTTTATCTTTCAATCAGTCATTTCTTGAACTCCCTGATTCTATTCGTGGTTCATTGTAATTCTTCTCAGAGCTTCCATCTTCTGAGGTGTCCTCCTTATGAGCTACAGAGCGAGGTGTACACCCAAATTACTTTTTTAATCAAGTAGCTCCACTTATTCTATAATAACCGATTGTATTCAGCCAATGTACTGCACTTTTTTCAACCATAAATAATCCAGCCTAATAAATGACATGGTAAAATAAGCCATGCTGAAAGTCTTTGAGAACCACATACTCGTTTGGTTTCGGCAAAGGGTGGAGTGGCTTAGTTTTCCGCTGGTTCATTGAAAGTTGGTTGTGATTCATTTCACTTAAGAGCCAGACTTATTCGATCAGCCATGATGCCTCTACTTAAGATTCAGTAGTAATTCATCCAGTAATCTGTAGTCATTCTCCTGAGGAGTCAGTAGCGATTCCTGTGATTCCTCGTGCTGGTGAGGTGTGCGCTGTGGGCAGAGTCCTGCCATGTTCCAGAAAAGGCAGTTGTCATCAGACTAGAGAACATACAGTGCTTTCGGAAAGTATTCAGACCCATTGACTTTTTAAACATGTTGTGATGTTACAGCCTTATTTAAAAATGTATATTACATTTTTTTGAATCTCAGCAATCTACACACAATACCCTATAATGACAAAAAAATATATGCTATTTACATAAGTATTCAGACACTTTGATATGAGACTCGAAATTGAGCTCAGGTGCATCCTGTTTCCATTGATCATCCTTGAGATGTTTCTACAACTTGATTGGAGTCCACCTGTGGTAAATTCAATTCATTGGACATGATTTGGAAAGGCACACACCTGTCTATATAATGTCCCACAGTTGACAGTGCATGTCAGAGCAAAAACCAAGCCATGAGGTCAAAGGAATTGTCCATAGAGCTCCGAGACAGGTTCGTGTCGAGACACAGATCTGGGGAAGGGTACCAAAAAAAGTCTGCAGCATTGAAGGTCCCCAAGAACACAGTGGCCTGCATCGTTCTTAAATGAAAGAAGTTTGGAACCACCAAGACACTTCCTAGAGCTGGCCGTCTGGCCAAACTGAGCAATCGGGGGAGAAGGACCTTGATCATGGAGGTGACGAAGAACCCGATGGTCACTCTGACAGAGCTCCAGAATTCCATTGTGGAGATGGGGGAACCTTCCAGAAGGACAACCATCTCTGCAGCCCTCCACCAATCGAGTCTTTATGGTATAGGCCAGACGGAAGTCACTCCTCGGTAAAAGGCACATCACAGCCCATTTGAAGTTTGCCAAAAGGCACGTAAAGGACTCATACCATGAGAAACAAGATTCTCTGGTCTGATGTAACCAAGATTGAACACTTTGGCCTGAATGCCAAGCGTCATGTCTGGAGGAAACCTGGCACCATCCCTACGGTGAAGCATGGTGATGGCATCATCATGCTGTGGGGATGTTTTTCAGCGGCAGGGACTGGGAGACTAGCCAGGGTCAAGGGAAAGATGAATGTAGCAAAGTACAGAGAGACCCATGATGAAAATCTGCTCCAGAGTGCTCAGGACCTCAGACTGGGGTGAAGGTTCACCTTCCAACAGGACAACGACCATAAGCACACAGCCAAGACAACACAGTAGTGCCTTCAGGACAAGTCTCTGAATGTCCTTGAGTGACCCAGCCAGGGCCCGGACTTGAACCAGATCAAACATCTCTTGAGAGACCTGCAAATAGCTGTGCAGCGACGCTCTTCATCCAACCTGACAGAGCTTGAGAGGCTCTGCAGAGAAGAATGGGAGAAACTCCCCAAATACAGGTGTGCCAAGCTTGTAGCGTCATAACCAAGAAGACTCAATGCTTTAATCGCTGCCAAAGGTGCTTCAAAAAACTACTGAGTAAAGAATACTTATGTAAATGTGATATTTAAGTTTATTTTTATTTTTATAAATGAGCAAAAATGTTAAAACAAACTGTTTTTGCTTTGTCATTGTGGGGTATTATGTGTAGATTGATCAGGAATATATCTTTTTTATATCTTTTTGAATAACGTAACAAAATGTGGAAAAAGTCAAGGGGTCTGAATACTTTCCAAAGTCACTGTACAAACACAGCCAGTAGGGAGAGAACCATGCTTGGTTCTGATCTATTTTCTATACCTCAGAGAGAGAACCATGCTTGGTTCTGATCTATTTTCTATACCTCAGAGAGAGAACCATGCTTGGTTCTGATCTATTTTATATACCTCAGAGAGAGAACCATGCCTGGTTCTGATCTATTTTCTATACCTCAGAGAGAGAACCATGCTTGGTTCTGATCTATTTTCTATACCTCAGAGAGAGAACCATGCTTAGTTCTGATCTATTCTTCACAGAGAGAAGGGAAATACCTAGTCAGTTGTACAACTGAATGCATTTAACTGAAATCTGTCTTCCGCATTTAACCCAACCCCTCTGAATCAGAGAGGCCTTACTCGACATTCACAGTGCCCAGGGGCAGAACGACAAATTTTTTCCTTGTCAGCACAGGGATTCGATCCAGCAACCTTTCAGTTACAGGCCCGACACTCTAACCACTAGGCTACCTGCTGATCTATTCTCTTTAACTCACAGAGAGAGAACCATGCTTGGTTCTGATCTATTTTCTAGATCTATTCTCTATACCTCACAGAGAGAGAACATTGCTTGGTTCTGATCTATTCTCTATACCTCACAGAGATGGCAGCACTCATATCATACACCATCATTACCTCCCTTTGTCCTCCTTCTTCCATGCTGTCTCTCATTCTGTCTTCTTCCTCTTGCTCCCTCATTTTTTCCATTCTTTGACATACATTCTACACACTTTAACATGTACACATAATAATAATAATAATAACAATAATTATTATTATTATTATAATGGGTTGGATTTATATCGAGCTTAACGACCAACTGAGGTACTCAAAGCACTTTACATAGTAAGGGGGAATCTCACCTCATCCACCACCAACATAACAAATTAATCTTTTTAAGCTACAGTATGTTGTAATACATTTATACAAGGGAGTCTTTCACCCATGGGGTGGTGAAGCCCAAGAATGTGGGAGGAAATACAAACCTGGAAGAGAAGGATAACAACATCAAGAGCAGTAGAGTGAGAACATTCATTTCAGATGGCCCGGGCACTGCAGAATTGGTACTGCATGTTGTTTTCCATGACCGCCCGGTCTCATGTTCGCAGGTCCATGTGTTGTAAAGTTTGAGTGGTTTTGGCTCGGCCAGAGTGCTGCTGTTCCTGTACGGTTAAACCCCATCCTGTTCCATGCATGGCGCTGAGCAGAGCCAGAGCCAGAGCCAGAGAGGCAGAGAGGCTGAGAGGCAGAGAGGCAGAGAGGCTGAGAGGCAGAGAGGCAGAGAGGCTGAGAGGCAGAGAGGCAGAGAGGCACAGAGCCAGAGAGCCAGAAAGCCAGAGGAGTGAAAGTGTTGACAATGCTGAAGTCTGAAACCCTGAAACCCAACCCTGACATTGAATACTCTCTTTCCATGCCACCCCCAACCCCAACCTCCCTGTCTCTCTCCCGCACCCCAAACCATCCCTTTCCACCTCCACCACACCCCAGCTGCTGCCCCGCATTGATACATACTCATTGATACATAGTCTCTGTCACTGTCTGTTTGGACATTTATAAAACTCATAAATCATAAATCACACAAAGTACAACATCAATACAAAACTAAAACTAAAATGATATATACAGTGGGGAGAACAAGTATTTGATACACTGCCGATTTTGCAGGTTTTCCTACTTACAAAGCATGTAGAGGTCTGTAATTTTTATCATAGGTACACTTCAACTGTGAGAGACGGAATGTAAAACAAAAATCCAGAAAATCACATTGTATGATTTTTAAGTAATTCATTTGCATTTTATTGCATGACATAAGTATTTGATCACCTACCAACCAGTAAGAATTCCGGCTCTCACAGACCTGTTAGTTTTTCTTTAAGAAGCCCTCCTGTTCTCCACTCATTACCTGTATTAACTGCACCTGTTTGAACTCGTTACCTGTATAAAAGACACCTGTCCACACACTCAATCAAACAGACTCCAACCTCTCCACAATGGCCAAGACCAGAGAGCTGTGTAAGGACATCAGGGATAAAATTGTAGACCTGCACAAGGCTGGGATGGGCTACAGGACAATAGGCAAGCAGCTTGGTGAGAAGGCAACAACTGTTGGCGCAATTATTAGAAAATAGAAGAAAATAGAAGAAGTTCAAGATGATGGTCAATCACCCTCGGTCTGGGGCTCCATGCAAGATCTCACTTCGTGGGGCATCAATGATCATGAGGAAGGTGAGGGATCAGCCCAGAACTACACGGCAGGACCTGGTCAATGACCTGAAGAGAGCTGGGACCACAGTCTCAAAGAAAACCATTAGTAACACACTACGCCGTCATGGATTAAAATCCTGCAGCGCACACAAGGTCCCCCTGCTCAAGCAGGCGCATGTCCAGGCCCGTCTGAAGTTTGCCAATGACCATCTGGATGATCCAGAGGAGGAATGGGAGAAGGTCATGTGGTCTGATGATTCAAAAATAGAGCTTTTTGGTCTAAACTCCACTCGCCGTGTTTGGAGGAAGAAGAAGGATGAGTACAACCCCAAGAACACCATCCCAACCGTGAAGCATGGAGGTGGAAACATCATTCTTTGGGGATGCTTTTCTGCAAAGGGGACAGGACGACTGCACCGTATTGAGGGGAGGATGGATGGGGCCATGTATTGCGAGATCTTAGCCAACAACCTCCTTCCCTCAGTAAGAGCATTGATGATGGGTCGTGGCTGGGTCTTCCAGCATGACAACGACCCGAAACACACAGCCAGGGCAACTAAGGAGTGGCTCCGTAAGAAGTATCTCAAGGTCCTGGAGTGGCCTAGCCAGTCTCCAGACCTGAACCCAATAGAAAATCTTTGGAGGGAGCTGAAAGTCCGTATTGCCCAGCGACAGCCCCGAAACCTGAAGGATCTGGAGAAGGTCTGTATGGAGGAGTGGGCCAAAATCCCTGCTGCAGTGTGTGCAAACCTGGTCAAGAACTACAGGAAACGTATGATCTCTGTAATTGCAAACAAAGGATTCTGTACCAAATATTAAGTTCTGCTTTTCTGATGTATCAAATACTTATGTCATGCAATAAAATGCTAATTAATTACTTAAAAATCATACAATGTGATTCTCGGGATTTTTGTTTTAGATTCCGTCTCTTACAGTTGAAGTGTACCTATGATAAAAATTACAGACCTCTACATGCTTTGTAAGTAGGAAAACCTGCTAAATCGGCAGTGTATCAAATACTTGTTCTCCCCACTGTATATTCTGAGGGAAAATAAATATCTCGGAGCCTGAGTCAAAGAGAGAGGTTAGATTCCCATTCCTCCTCTCCATGTCCTGTCCGGCGGCTATGTTGGTGTTAAAAGCCACAGAGGTAATAAATGGAACTCTGCAGGGGCAAGTGTGTGTTCTGCTGTGGGATGCAGAAGGTTGACATAGAGAGAGAGGGATTCCTGTGTGACAGAAAGGTGACAAATGAGCCACAGCCGTCACTTCACACACACACATTCCTCACAGGCCTGATCTAGGGTCAGTTACGGTGCCTCTCCAGGAACCAGACACAGTAAAGACTAAATAAAACCTGTTACGAGAACTCTGGTTACTCAGCATAGAAAGGGAAGGGGATACCTAGTCAGTTGCATACCTGAATGCATTCAATCGAAATGTGTCTTCCGCATTTAACCCAACCCCTCTTAGTGACAGTTGTCAATACTCAGATAATGTTTGTGTATATGTATAGGTACAGTACCAATCAAATGTTTGGACACACCTTCTCATTCAAGCGTTTTTCTTTATTTTTACTATTTTCTACATTGTAGTGTGATAGTGAAGACATCAGAACTATGAAATAACACATATGGAATCACATAGTAACCAATAAAGTGTTAAAAAAATCTAAATATATTTTATATTTTAGATTCTTCAAAGTAGCCACCCTTTGTCTTGATGACAGCTTTGCACACTCTTGGCATTCTCTCAACCAGCTTCACCTGGAATGCTTTTCCAATAGACTTGAAGGAGTTCCCACATATGCTGAGCACTTGTTGGCTGCTTTTCCATCACTCTGCGGTCCGGCTCATTCCAAACCATCTCAATTGGGTTGAGGTTGGGTGATTGTGGAGGCCAGGTCAACTGATGCAGCACTCCATCACTCTCCTTCTTGGTCAAATAGCCCTTACACAGCCTTGAGGTGTGTTGGGTCATTGTCCTTGTGATAGTCCCACTAAGCAGAAACCAGATGGGATGGCAGATGGATCATCTGTTCACTTACTCTGCATCTCACAAAGACACGACGGCTGGAACCAAAAATCTCACATTTGGACACATCAGACCAAAGGACAGATTTCCACCGGTCTAATGTCCATTGCTCGTGTTTATGGCCCAAGCAAGTCTCTTCTTCTTATTGGTGTCCTTTAGCAGGTGTTTCTATGCAGCAATTTGACCATGAAGGCCTGATTCACGCAGTATCCTCTGAACAGTTGATGTTGAGATGTGTCTGTTATTTGGGCTGCAATTTCTGATGCTGGTATCTCTAGTGAACTTGTCCTCTGCAGCAGAGGTAACTCTGGGTTTTCCTTTCCTGTGGCGGTCCTCATGAGAGCCAGTTTCATCATAGCGCTTGATGGTTTTTGCAACTGCAGTTGAAGAAACGTTCAAAGTTCTTGAAATTTTCCATATTGACTGACCTTCATGTCTTAAGTAATGATGGACTGTCATTTCTCTTTGCTTATTTGGGCTGTTCTTGCCGTAATATGGACCTGGTATTTTATCAAAAGGGCTATCTTCTGTATACCACCCCTACCTTGTCACAACACAAGTGATTTACTCAAACACTTTAAGGAAAGAAATTCCACAAATTTACTTTTCAGAAGGCACACCTGTTAATTGAAATGCATTCTAGGTGATTACCTCATGAAGCTGGTTGAGAGAATGCCACGAGTGTATAAACTGTCATCAAGGCAAATGGTGGCTATATAAAAAAACATATTTTGTTTAACACTTTTTGGGTTACAACATGATTACATATGTGTTATTTCATAGTTTTGACATCTTCACTATTATTCTACAATGTAGAAAAAAAATAAAAATAAGAAAAACCCTGGAATGAGTAGGTGTGTCCAAACTTTTGACTGATACTGTATGTAGTGGTGGAAATGTGGGTAAACCCCCTATTGGATTCTGAGAATTAACCTGTTGGAGTTGGTCAGTGTTCGGTGAGCTACTTGTAGAGTAATATATTACATATTACTCATTACATTTAACAAAAGTAATGCTTTACTTTACAATATTACTTTGTGTGGAAAGTAACATGTTATATTACTAGTTATATTTTTTTGCGTTACTTTCATTAAAAAAATCTAAAAATCTCACCGTTTGTTTGACTGTCATAGGGAGCAAGGCAAACCGCGTGCGCTCTACCAAATATAGGTTACTTACTAACTCAGGTTTGATCACTAGTTTGTAGTTTTTCCTTACATCTATTGTGCTGCTTTCCTGTGCTAGGCCACAAGTCCTGCGCTATCATATGGGTTGCTTAATTAGCCATATCATGCACCATAAAAATCATTGTGCTGCCTTATTTATAGATCTTTCCAAGACGTTTGACACTGTTGACCACACTCTCATTCAAAGGTTGACTGAAATAGGCCTGGATCGGGCTATTTGCAAGTGGTTTTCGAATTATCTGTCAGACAGGACACAATCTGTGATTTCTGATTATGTTAAGTCTTATTTCCTGGATATTATGAAAGGTGTACCACAGAGGTCAGTATTGGGACCTGTTCACTTTACTATTTATATAAATAATATAGGTCTATCTGTTAAAACTTGTAATATTCACCTGTATGCAGATGATACTGTTATGCATGCCATTGCCCCAACTGTAGAGAAGGCGTTGTTAGAGCTGCAATCTGATTTTGTTGCCTTACAAAAATCCCTAATTAATTTAAAACTTGTACTTAAACGCTAGCAGATACCCATAGACTTCCAGTCATTGCACTAATGCTAATTAGCATTGGCTTGCAAATCGACCTCCAACTTCCTTCAAACTGCATGCAGACACATAAAAATGGTATCCACAAGTTAATCTGACTCTGGGGAAGTAGATAAAGGGCCTCGTTGCCAAAATCCCAAAGTATCCCTTTAACGTGGGCAAGAAGACTAAATATATAATTCTCCCATCAATCGAGTTCCCGTCTGTGAACCATCAGATCCTCCTCTCCACCCTCTCCGAGCTGGGCATCTCCGGCGCGGCCCACGCTTGGATTGCGTCCTACCTGACAGGTCGCTCCTACCAGGTGGCGTGGCGAGAATCTGTCTCCGCACCACGTGCTCTCACCACTGGTGTCCCCCAGGGCTCTGTTCTAGGCCCTCTCCTATTCTCGCTATACACCAAGTCACTTGGCTCTGTCATATCCTCACATGGTCTCTCCTATCATTGCTATGCAGACGACACACAATTAATCTTCTCCTTTCCCCCCTCTGATAACCAGGTGGCGAATCGCATCTCTGCATGTCTGGCAGACATATCAGTGTGGATGACGGATCACCACCTCAAGCTGAACCTCGGCAAGACGGAGCTGCTCTTCCTCCCGGGGAAGGACTGCCCGTTCCATGATCTCGCAATCACGGTTGACAACTCCATTGTGTCCTCCTCCCAGAGTGCTAAGAACCTTGGCGTGATCCTGGACAACACCCTGTCGTTCTCAACCAACATCAAGGCGGTGACCCGTTCCTGTAGGTTCATGCTCTACAACATTCGCAGAGTACGACCCTGCCTCACACAGGAAGCGGCGCAGGGCCTAATCCAGGCACTTGTCATCTCCCGTCTGGATTACTGCAACTCGCTGTTGGCTGGGCTCCCTGCCTGTGCCATTAAACCCCTACAACTCATCCAGAACGCCGCAGCCCGTCTGGTGTTCAACCTTCCCAAGTTCTCTCACGTCACCCCGCTCCTCCGCTCTCTCCACTGGCTTCCAGTTGAAGCTCGCATCCGCTACAAGACCATGGTGCTTGCCTACGGAGCTGTGAGGGGAACGGCACCTCCGTACCTTCAGGCTCTGATCAGGCCCTACACCCAAACAAGGGCACTGCGTTCATCCACCTCTGGCCTGCTCGCCTCCCTACCTCTGAGGAAGTACAGTTCCCGCTCAGCCCAGTCAAAACTGTTCGCTGCTCTGGCACCCCAATGGTGGAACAAACTCCCTCACGACGCCAGGTCAGCGGAGTCAATCACCACCTTCCGGAGACACCTGAAACCCCACCTCTTTAAGGAATACCTAGGATAGGATAAAGTAATCCTTCTAACCCCCCCCCCCCCCCTTAAAAGAGTTAGATGCACTATTGTAAAGTGGTTGTTCCACTGGATATCATAAGGTGAATGCACCAATTTGTAAGTCGCTCTGGATAAGAGCGTCTGCTAAATGACTTAAATGTAAATGTAAATGTATAAATATATGGGCATTTGGATTGACAAGGATTTAACATCTAAAAACATACTGATTAGCTAGTTAAAAAGACAAGATTTAAAGTAGGCTTCTTTTTTAGAACTAGATCTTGCCTCTCCCTAAAAAGCAGGAAACAGATTTTACAGTTAACGTTCCTGCCAGTTCTTGAATATGGTGACACCATTTACCAGAATGCAGCAGCCACTACTGTTCAACCTTTGGATGCCATCTACCATAACGCCCTTCACTTTATCACAGGTGACACTTATAATACTCATCACTGCATCCTGTATCAAAATGTTGACCGCTCTTTATTAAAGTCCAGTAGATCACTTCATTATTCCCTTTGTTTTAACAAAGCTCTACTACACACGCTTCCAACTTACCTAACTTTGTTGTTGAAGTATAAAACATGACTTACCAAACAGGGTTGGTTAACTCTTGAGGTTCCTCGGGTCTCCATCGAATTAGGTCAATTCTCTTTTAGTTTTAATGCACCTCACTGCTGGAACAATTTACAAAACTCATTACAATTGGATTTTCTGGTGCCGCTTGGGCAATTTAAAGTGTTGATTGAGGACCTAGTAGCTGAGGAATGTAACGTTTTTTCTTACATTTTGTGTTGTGCTGTATTTTTTGGTATTTTACATTGTATTGACTGCTGTTTTGTTTCACATTGTATTTGATTGTTGTATTACTGTAACCACGGAACCCCTGAGAATAATACCCTGGCCTCAATGGGTTTCCCCTGAATAAATAAAGAATCAATGAAATTCAAATTAAACTAAAATTCTAAATCTTTCTCTCGAGCCGCCAGTTCTGGTTATAGACCGCACGTACATGGACCCATAGAATTGTATAGAGGGCACATTTGCCACTAGACAGGAAAGCCCTCTATGGGTTTTGCTATCACAGAAACGATCAATTGCAAAGATCAGAGGTGCACCCTCTGTAGATTTCTATGGACAGCAGCTGTCAGGACATTTCTCTGAACAGCCTTTATCTGCTTGCTGGAGAACTAAATGACGAGGTTGAGATCGGAGCATGGAGATGCGCAACTGGTATAGATATGATTCTGAAATGAACGCATGCGTTGTTTGACAAAGTAACTGTAATAATATTTCCCAATTTGAAAAATAAATTCATAAAAGTAATTACATAATATGTTACTTTTTTAACGTGTTACCCCCAACAATGGTGGTGGTACAGTAATATAGCTACCCATTGGCATTTGGTCTGCCCCAGACCCTCCTTTTTAGGGTGGCATTGGAAAGGAGTATGGTTCGTAGGCCTTGGCTGGCATGGTGCAGTAGCTACACTCTGTTGTTGTTCACGGTGTGGAAACATGATAAGGTGAAACATTATCACACCATCTCGCCTCTATGGCTGTGTGGAGGCCACCTGCCCTAACCTCATAACTGTAAGGTAGATGGAGGGAGGAGGAAGGGAGGGAGGAGAGGAGGGTGTTTGAGCAGAGAAGGAATTTACTGCTCCTAAAGTGTGGTGGTTAAAGAGTGGAGTAGAGGACAGGAGTTAATGGTTAATTGGAGATTACCACTATGCATCTAGAAGCCGGCTTTCATCTTTGTGTAAATCTGTAAATAGTCTGGAACCAGAATGTTTATATACCTAGTAGTTTACATACCTAGTATCTGAGGACAGTATTTTTCCCCCTAATGCATCTCTGTTATTTCTGAAGACTGCCAAAAACATCATGTTTTTTTGTTGTTGTATCTTGGCTGCATATGGAGAAAAAATGTAAGGTATATAGATGTATCCTTCCTGCCAGTGATTCAAGACGTAGCACAGTCATCCTATGTGTTGTGTCTGACTATGTTCTTAGTCTAGCTCATGTGCGGTCTAAATTGATCCCTCCCAATAGGTAACAGTTAGTTCTCGTGATCATGCGCCACTCGTACTGCTCTATTCCCAGGAGGAGCCTGGAGGGGGAGAGGGACTTATCAAGAACGCTGCAAGGTGCCCGTAAGATGCCTCTCTTCCAGGGTTCCCAGCTGGAGGCCCGCGGGTGCATTTATTTGGCCCTCCAAGTTTTCTGAGCAATAATATGATTTTTTGTTTAATTTTCATTGTTGGACATAAAATAATGTAAAAACACCAGGAAATCAGCTCGAACTGCACTTTTAATTTGGAAATCTGTTCCCAAGTATTCCCACGCACATGTGTAATACATGGTGATCGTATACAAATGTAAAAAAGGTTATGAAATGATTATGTTTTGGTCAAATATTATATCTGTTTGGACTTGTTGCGGTCAATTTGCAGTGTATAAATAAATTGTAATTATGTTCCAGCCAGTGGCGACCTGTCATTCAGGGCAGGTGAGGCAGAGCTGTTTTGAACCCCACATTTTTTGCTTTCTTGAGTAAGGCAGCTCCAAAATGCAGGTGTTTCAGCCTAGCTTAGTGCTTTCTGTGGCGGTGGGGCAGCCAGTGGAAAATATGGAGCGTAGGAGTTGGTAATGTTTTCTAGTTACGTTGTGATTGGCTCAGTGTTCTGTTACTCGTTGGGACACTATGTCACCTCCAAATCTAAGGGTAGAGCTCGAAATTTGCCATGGAGTTACATTAGAAGTGTCCATCCAAGAAGGCTCAAGGTCATTGGCCACAGATATATCACATTAAATCTACAGATTGGACTGATCATGTCAACATCATACTTTCAAAATCTTTGCTAGCAGTCATCATCATGAATCAAGGTGACAATCTACTGGCAAATCTTTTTTAATCCTTGTAAATCGCAAATTCAGTGGAATCAGTGGCTAACTGCGAGCATTGCAGAGCAATCACTAGCCTGCTATTCAGTGGAGTGGGTGTGTGGTCCCAAGTCTGGGTTTAAGGGTCTCCTTTCCAAGCTTAAAATTATAAACATTCAGCATTGGCTATGCTGCCAATCCAGGATGATTTCTGCCGCTCTCAAAACAATTGTTAACTCAGAACTGGGAAATCTGACTTCAGTGAGTTCAAGACAACTGGGAACTAGGGAAAAAACTAGCTCTGTCTGGGAAAACACGTTTTTAACTGTCATCCAACTCGGAATTGTGAATCGGGAACTCTCGCCTCTTTCTAGAGTTACGACCTGAAGATCACTGACATCATCATGGTTGGGCTCCCGAGGGGAGGCACTGCATCTCAGTGCTAGAGGCGTCACTACAGACCCTGGTTTGATTCCAGGCTGTATCACAACCAGCCATCATTGGGAGTCCCATAGGGCGGTGCACAATTGGCCCTGTGTCGTCCGGGTTAGGATTTGGCCGGGGTAGGCCGTCATTTCAAATAAGAATTTGTTCTTAACTGTTAAATAAAGAAGAAGAATTTTACCTTGTGTTTTTCCGAGTTCCCAGTTGTCTTGAAAGCACCATAAATCCAGAGAATGCCAGACTTTGATAAAGTTTGATGACAAAATTGACCCACGAAGGACCACCGCACCACCTTCCTGTTCAAGTGAGCACAGCACAACAGTCCAAAAATGTCTGTTACATAATGCTGCTACATAAATGATGTTGAATGCCAGGGAGATATGTATACTGTAGCTAAGAAAGTAATACTAAGTGTATGTTGTGTAGTAAGCTGTTAGTAGCCCATGTGCCTCACCCTTATAATTTGGTATATTTTCCCCTCTTAATTTGCCATTTGTTCTGACTTGGCGGTGCACATGTAGCCTATAACCTGTTTTAGAGAAATGTAATCATCGAATATTGTAAGAGCTTTCATTGTCTGTTTATATGCCCCCTTTATTTATCCTACGGTTCTAACTTGGCGTACAGGGAGAACACTGTAAGAACAGCCCATGTTCTGAATTCTGTCTCTGTACATTTCAAAGGTGCTGAACCAATAGTTATATTGACTATGTCCATCCTAGCTTGCTCATTAATGTCTTAATTGAAATTACGGATTGCCTCTATTCCACTTTTCGTCCCCTCATGCCATAGTTTGTACATCTCAAGTGTTAGTAGAAACCACATTTGTTTAAGCAAGTCAGCCATATCAACTATGTTTTTTTAAAAGGCAGTAAATGAGGCTGAATTAACTGTTTCTCTGCCAGACAAGGCTCAGCTGATAGCCAGGTGTAGCAGTGGTAAGGTGTTGGGACTGCTGTTGGGACTCTGCTGTTGGGACAGCTTTATGTAGGCCCTAGCAGTTTGTGGGCACCGTTTGCCACCGTTATAGTGCAATTAATGTATTGTTTAGGGTTATGTTGTGTTGTGGCTTTGCTGCCATGCATCCCCCAAATTGTTCCCAATTTTTGGGTGGGGTTTGCCCCAATCATAATTTACATTCTGAAATTGCCACTGGTTCCAGCCCCCCAACCATCCACTCAAGAAAAAATCGGCAGTGGCTTAATCTAGTTGATGATCCCTGCTCTAGTCTCGTCTCCTCGTGCTTAACAAGATGGCTCTAGTCTCGTCTCCTCGTGCTTAACAAGATGGCTCTAGTCTCGTCTCCTCGTGCTTAACAAGATGGCTCTAGTCTCGTCTCCTCGTGCTTAACAAGATGGCTCTAGTCTCGTCTCCTCGTGCTTAACAAGATGGCTCTAGTCTCGTCTCCTCGTGCTTAACAAGATGGCTCTAGTCTCGTCTCCTCGTGCTTAACAAGATGGCTCTAGTCTCGTCTCCTCCTGCTTAACAAGATGGCTCTAGTCTCGTCTCCTCCTGCTTAACAAGATGGCTCTCCTCTCACTCGTTTGATTAGCTAAAGCGCGGCTTTAAAAATACACTTGTGGCTAATGAGTCAATGTCAGACGACGCAAACACTCAGGGGATGTGTGTGTTTGTGCTGAGCCGCAGGGAATCAGCTCTGTGCACATGGCAGCTTGGGAAAGCCTGTGAGTGGGGTTATGTGTACTCACAGACAGTGTACTGGACTGGTAGTTCTTTCTAAGGGGTTACACTAGATATGAATGACAGCCGAGGCTACAGTAATAGTTTACTGGAAGTTCTTCCTAAGGGTATATATGTGAACGACACAGTAGAGGCTGCAGTAGATACAGTCCTTTGACTCAGCGGTGTAGCTCTCCTCTCACTGATCATTCGGGAGCTTGGCTTGGGGTAAGACACCAGGTACAGACAACCTAGACGGGCAACTTTTGAGAATGGTAGCAGACTGTATTGCCACACCTCTTTGCTATATCTTTAACCAAAGTCTAAAGGAATGTGTGTGTCCACAGGCGTGGAAGGAAGTTAAAGTAATTCCACTGCCTATAAATAGAAATACACCCTTTGCTGGCTCTAACAGCAGCCCAATAATTTTGCTGCCTGTTCTTACTAAACTGATAGAGAGAATTGTGCTTGACCAAATACAATGCTATTTTACAGAGAACAAGTTAACTACTTCCGCATGCATATAGAGAAGGGCACTCAACTTGTACTGCACTGACTCAGATGACTGATGATTGGTTAGATGGATAATAAGATGACGGTTGGAGATGTATTGTTAGATTTCAGTGCAGCCTTTGATGTTATTGATCATAAATTGTTATTGAAGAAACTCACTTGCTATGGCTTTACATCACCTGCCATCACATGGTTGGAGAGTTATTTATCCAATAAAACCCAGAAAGTGTTCTTCAATAGAAGCTTCTCTTACATCATATACAGTGGGGAGAACAAGTATTTGATACACTGCCGATTTTGCAGGTTTTCCTACTTACAAAGCATGTAGAGGTCTGTAATTTTTATCATAGGTACACTTCAACTATGAGAGACGGAATCTAAAACAAAAATCCAGAAAATCACATTGTATGATTTTTAAGTAATTAATTTGCATTTTATTGCATGACATAAGTATTTGATACATCAGAAAAGCAGAACTTAATATTTGGTACAGAAACCTTTGTTTGCAATTACAGAGATCATACGTTTCCTGTAGTTCTTGACTAGGTTTGCACACACTGCAGCAGGGATTTTGGCCCACTCCTCCCTACAGATCTTCTCCAGATCCTTCAGGTTTCGGGGCTGTCGCTGGGCAATACGGACTTTCAGCTCCCTCCAAAGATTTTCTATTGGGTTCAGGTCTGGAGACTGGCTAGGCCACTCCAGGACCTTGAGATGCTTCTTACGGAGCCACTCCTTAGTTGCCATGGCTGTGTGCTTCGTGTCGTTGTCATGCTGGAAGACCCAGCCACGACCCATCTTCAATGCTCTTACTGAGGGAAGGAGGTTGTTGGCCAAGATCTCGCGATACATGGCCCCATCCATCCTCCCCTCAATACGGTGCAGTCGTCCTGTCCCCTTTGCAGAAAAGCATCCCCAAAGAATGATGTTTCCACCTCCATGCTTCACGGTTGGGATGGTGTTCTTGGGGTTGTACTCATACTTCTTCTTCCTCCAAACACGGCGAGTGGAGTTAGACCAAAAAGCTCTATTTTTGTCTCATCAGACCACATGACCTTCTCCCATTCCTCCTCTGGATCATCCAGATGGTCATTGGCAAACTTCAGACGGGCCTGGACATGCACTGGCTTAAGCAGGGGGACCTTGCGTGCGCTGCAGGATTTTAATCCATGACGGCGTAGTGTGTTACTAATGGTTTTCTTTGAGACTGTGGTCCCAGCTCTCTTCAGGTCATTGACCAGGTCCTGCCGTGTAGTTCTGGGCTGATCCCTCACCTTCCTCATGATCATTGATGCCCCACGAGGTGAAATCTTGCATGGAGCCCCAGACCGAGGGTGATTGACCGTCATCTTGAACTTCTTCCATTTTCTAATAATTGCGCCAACAGTTGTTTCCTTCTCACCAAGCTGCTTGCCTATTGTCCTGTAGCCCATCCCAGCCTTGTGCAGGTCTACAATTTTATCCCTGATGTCCTTACACAGCTCTCTGGTCTTGGCCATTGTGGAGAGGTTGGAATCTGTTTGATTGAGTGTGTGGACAGGTGTCTTTTATACAGGTAACGAGTTCAAACAGGTGCAGTTAATACAGGTAATGAGTGGAGAACAGGAGGGCTTCTTAAAGAAAAACTAACAGGTCTGTGAGAGCCGGAATTCTTACTGGTTGGTAGGTGATCAAATACTTATGTCATGCAATAAAATGCAAATTAATTATTTAAAAATCATACAATGTGATTTTCTGGATTTTTGTTTTAGATTCCGTCTCTCACAGTTGAAGTGTACCTATGATAAAAATGACAGACCTCTACATGCTTTGTAAGTAGGAAAACCTGCAAAATCGGCAGTGTATCAAATACTTGTTCTCCCCACTGTATGTACAGTGCGGTGTCCCTCGGGGCAGTTGCCTTGGGACTTTACTCTTTTTACAAATGATTTGCCACTGGTCTTACACAAAGCTAGAATGATGTACGCGGATGATTCCAAAATCTACATGTCAGCCCCCAAAGCCAATGAGCTCACTGAAATTCTAAATAAGGAGTTACAGTCAGTATCAGAATGGGTGATTAATAATACACTGGTCTTAAATATATACATAAAAACTATGTATACATTCTCTAAGACCTAAACTTCAACTGGAGTTGTGCATAAAGAGTGTGACCATTGAGCAAGTTGAGGAAGCTGAACTCCTAGGTATAATATTAGATGGTCATTTATCATTGTCAAGTCATATTGACAAAGTTGTTACTGTTATAAAAATATGTTCTTCGTTTTTGACACAAAAATAAATCGTACTAGTAGTTCAGGCTCTGGTCTTGATTACTGTAATATGGTTAAGTGCAGCAATGAAAGACTTAGCAAAGCCACATCTGGCTCAAAACAGAGCAGCACAACTTGCCCTTAGTGCACATACAGAACTAACATCAACAACATACCACTCTTTCCTGGTTGAGGGTTGGCGAGAGACTTCTCCTAGCTTTTACGAGAAATATTACTGTGATGAAAATGTCAGATTGTCTGCCTAATCAATGAACATTCAGCTCAGACACCCATACATACCCCACAAAACATGCCACCAGGGTCTCTTCACAGCCCCCATGTCCAAAACAAATTCACGGCAACGCACAGTATTACACAGAGCAATTTACACAGAGCAATGATAGCATGGAACTCCCTTCCATTTCCAATTACTCAAACAAACAGCAAAATGACGGATTAAACAACATCTCATGGAACGGCGGGGACTGAGGGGAGACACACACAAACACATGCACACATCGACACACTCAACACACATTATTTTGTTGTTGTATTGTTTGTATATCATTGTATTTTACATTTGTGTTACTGTCCTAGTCTATCAGTGAATCAGTGGTTTGTTACGTTTCATGTTTTGTGTTTTTGTGGACCCCAGGAAGAGTAGCTTCTGCTTCTGCAAAAGCTCATGGGGAACCAAATAAACAAATAAACAAACAAAAGACTACATTTTTCTTTTCAGAATTAAGTTTTTGACATAGCCTTGTTCTGTTCAATGTTCTCTACCTATAGAGTATTTTGAATACCTCAATTCATGTTGTTAAGTTCCAAAGAAGACAAGATAAAAATTGCTGACACTATTCAAACCAATGAGGGTTCAGAACTTTAAAGCCAATTATCTCAGAATCATCTTTTTCTCAGATAGAACCGTATAGTCCCAAGCTCTCGCATTATCTATGAGGTTAATCCTAGCTGAGTGCAGAACAACGCCTCTGTATCATAGAAGCTCTCTCAATTCAATTCAATTCAATTCAATTGACTTTATTGACATGGCAAGTTATTATTACTTACATTGTCAAAGTATACATATCGAAAAATTTAAATAAAATATATATGTATATATATACACAAAATATATATATATTTATATATAAATAAATGGTGGGACTAACAGTAATAATAATAGTAGTAGTGGACATGGGATTACCATTAATAACAGCTACAACAACAATATTAATCAGAACAACAATACATTAAAGCAACAGTAGTAGACCAGTGTCAACATGACTGAGAAGACACATGACCTGGTACGAAAGACAAAACAAAACTAAGCTAAATGGGAAATATTATCAACATTACTTTGCATTTTTCACTGGCTGTCCCTCAGGCTGTGGCAGGAGGACACATATTTGGCTGCCAAAACTGCACATTTTGGCTTTTCACCCAACAAATATTTGAATTTTTCTTCATCTTTTATAGTTTCAAATTCTTTGTATTGAATTATAATTTTGGGAAAGAAATATGCTCTTAGGTCTGAGTATTTGTCACAGTGTAGTAGGAAATGCACTTCTGTCTCTACCTCTCCCCTGGAGCAGAGTGAGCACAGCCTGTCCTCCCTGGGCAGCCAGGTTTGTCTGTGACGACCGGTCTCTATAGCCAGACTGTGCTCACTGAGTCTGTACCTAGTCAATGTTTTCCTCAGTTTTCTATCAGTCACAGTGGTCAGATAGTCTGCCACCATGTACTGTCTGTTTAGAGCCAAATAGCATTGAAGTTTACTTTGATTTTTTGTGGTGTCTTTCCAATAGGTTATATATTTTTCTTTTTGTTTTGTGATGATTTGGTTGGGCCAGATTTTCTGAGGGCTGTCCCGAGGCTCTATGGGGTTGGTTTGGGTTGGTGAACTGAGCCTCAGAACCAGCTGGCTGAGGGGACTCTTCTCTGGTTTCATCTCTTGACATTGTAGAGCTGTGTGATGGAATGTTTTAGGGTCACTTGTTTTTAGATGGTTGTAAAATTTGATGGCTCTTTTTTCTATTCGAATGAGGAGGGGATATTGGCCCAATTCTGCCCTACATGCGTTATTTGGAGTTTTTCTTTGTACTTGCAATACAGTCTTGCAAAACTCTGCATGCAATACTTCAATTGGATGTTTGTCCCATTTAGTAAATTCATTATTAGAGAGTGGACCCCATACTTCACTGCCATATAGAGCAATTGGTTCTATAACTGATTGAAAAATTTTGAGCCAGATTCTAATTGGAATTTCAATTTTGATGTTCCTTTTAATGGCATAGAATGCTCTTCTTGCTTTGTCTCTCAGCTCATTCACAGCCATGTGAAAGCTACCTGTGTTGCTGATATTTAGTCCTAGATATGTGTAGTTTTTGGTGTGTTCTAATAGAACTGTGTCCAAATAGAATTTATATTTGTCATCCTTATTTCCGGACCTTTTTTGGAATATCATTATATTTGTTTTTTTTAGATTAACGGTCAGAGCCCAAGTCTGACAGAACCTGTGAAGATGATCTAGGTGTTGCTGTAACCCCTCTTTAGTGGGAGACAGCAGCACCAGGTCATCTGCGTACAGCAGACACTTGATTTCAGTGTTGTGCAGGGTGATACCAGGTGCTGTCGATTCTTCTAATGTTTTTGCCAATTCATTCATGTAGATGTTAAATAATGTTGGACTTATTGGGCAGCCCTGTTTCACTCCCCGCCCCTGAGAGAAGAAGTCTGTTTGCTTGTTGCCAATTTTAACCGCACATTTGTTTTTAGTGTACATTGATTTAATAAAATCATATGTTTTCCCTCCAATACCACTTTCTATTAGTTTATAAAAAAGACCTTCGTGCCAAATTGAATCAAATGCTTTCTTGAAATCTACAAAACACGAGTAGATTTTGCCTTTGTTTTGGTTAACTTGTTTATCAATTAGAGTGTGGAGGGTGTAAATGTGGTCTGTTGTACGATAATTTTTTAGAAATCCAATCTGGCTTCTGCTCAGGACGTTGTGTTCGTCAAGGAAATGATGTAGTCTGCTATTTATAATACTGCAGAGAATTTTCCCCAAGTTGCTGTTAACGCATATTCCTCTGTAATTATTTGGGTCAAATTTGTCTCCATTTTTATAGATTGGTGTGATCAGTCCCTGGTTCCAAATATCGGGGAAAATACCTGCAGTGAGGATAATGTTGAAGAGTTTGAGTATAGCCAATTTGAATTTGTGGTCTGTATATTTGATCATTTCATTTAAAATCCCATCAGCACCACAGGCCTTTTTGGGTTGGAGATTGCATATTTTTTCCAATAATTCTTCTTCTGTAATTGGGGTATCCACAGGATTCTGATAGTCTTTGACTGCTAATTCAAGGATTTGTAATTTTTCTTGTATATCTTTTTGTTCTGGGCTCTTTGTTATATTGCTGTAGAGGTTTGCAAAGTGATTTCTCCACATATCCCCATTTTGGATAGCCAACTCCTCATGATGAGGTTTGTTTAATTTATTCCAATTCTCCCAGAAGTGGTTTGATTCTATGGATTCCTCAATTCCATCCAGCTGATTTCTAATGTGCTGTTCCTTTTTTGTTCTTAGGGTGCGTTTGTATTGCTTCAGTGTTTCCCCATATTGAAGGCGTATATTTTTGTTGTCTGGTTCTCTGTGTTTTTGATTAGATATATTTCTCAATGACTTTCTTAGATTTTTGCAATCATTATCAAACCATTTTTCATTATCTGTTATTTTTGGTTTGCTCTTATGCTTCTTTAGATTAGCCAAGGAGGCTAATTTGTCAAATATAAAGTTTATGTTCCTAACGGCCAAATTTACACCTTCATTGCTGAAGGAGAATGTTAAGGCTAAAAAGTTGTCCAGGAGAGATTGTATTTTTTGGCTACTAATTGCTTTTTGGTAGATGTCTGTACTGTTTGCACTCCATCTATAGGCTTGTTTAGTACCATGTAATTTATTGGGCCATGATGCTTCATGGTTGGGTTCTGCTCTTCTCAGATACACTGTGATTTTACTGTGGTCTGAGAGAGGTGTTAGTGGGCTGACTGTGAAGGCTCTGAGAGACTCTGGGTTTAGGTCGGTGAGGAAGTAGTCTACAGTGCTGCTGCCAAGGGATGAGCTGTAGGTGTACCTACCAAAAGAGTCTCCTCTCAGCCTGCCATTGACTATGTACAGACCCAGTGTTCGACAGAGCCTCAGGAGCTGTAATCCATTTTTGTTTTTCACTTTGTCATAGTTGTTTCTGTGGGGGTATGTGGGGAGGGAAAGGTTATTGCTTCCTGGTAGGTGTTTATCCCCATGACTGTTAATAGTGTCTTGTTCTTCTGCTATTCTAGCATTCAGGTCTCCACAGACCAGTACGTTGCCTTGGGCCTGAAAGTGACTAATCTCTCCCTCTAGAATGGAGAAGCTCTCTTCGTTGAAGTAGGGTGACTCTGAGGGGGGAATGTATGTGGCACAGAGGAAGACGTTTTTATCTGTCAAGATAGCCTCCTTGTTGATTTTTAACCAGATAAAGAATTCTCCTGTTTTGATCAATTCGATTGAATTAATTAGTTCAGATTTATACCATATTAGCATTCCCCCTGAGTCTCTGCCCTGTTTGATTCCTTTTAATTTAGTGGATGGTATGATTATCTCCCTATAACCTAGTGGACAGCCAGTGGAAACATCACCTCTGCACCATGTTTCCTGTAGTACTAAAATATCAACATCATCAATTTCTTTCAGGAAGTCTGGGTTTCTGCTCTTTAGCCCAAAAGCAGAGGACTTCAATCCTTGTATATTCCAACATGCAACGTAAAAAGACTTCATAACTTTTTTTTTTCTCTTTTCTTTACCTTTCAAAATGAGACAAACACTCACAATCCAAGAAGAACCATTAAAATAGGATTTTTCAATTAAAGTAAACTCTTATTTTGCAAATGTGATTTGTTTATCATTTAAGATAGAATTTGTGTCATGCCACTTGGGTGGATGTAGTGTGAGAATGGTGGAGTTCTTGTGCTCATCTTACCATGACCCTCGGCCCATCACATGTGAGCATAGTAGACTCAGCATTTGTTTAATGTCACTCATTTGGTTGGTGGGGGCTGGGCCAGTTGCTCCTCTCACAGCCTGTGCGTAGCTCTGCCTGCTGGGCTGTGGCTCCTCCAGGTGTGGGTCTGCGGTGGGGAGGAGGGGGGTGGTAGGCCTCATCTGGGTGGCTCTGAAGCTGGGCTGGGGTGGTCTGTGCTGCGCTGGCTGTGGTGGGCATTGAGGTTGGTGGTGCTGTGGTCGTGGCTGGGGGGTCCAGGGTGCTGGTCCGGGATGTTGTCTTGGTGATCTCGGCGGGGTGGAGATTGCTCCGCTGTTCCTGGGTGGAGAGGTCGGGCTGCGGTTTAGAGCGACGTCCTTGAGAGTCTTGGCAAGGATGGGGACTGTCTCCCTGTCTCTCTCTCTCTCTCTCTCTCTCTCTCTCTCTCTCTCTCTCTCTCTCTCTCTCTCTCTCTCTCTCTCTCTCTCTCTCTCTCTCTCTCTCTCTCTCTCTCTCTCTCTCTCTCTCTCTCTCTCTCTCTCTCTCTCTCTCTCTCTCTCTCTCTCTCTCTCTCTCTCTCTCTCTCTCTCTCTCTCTCTCTCTCTCTCTCTCTCTCTCTCTCTACATTCACTCCTTGCTCAATGACTTTCTCCCTCCCAGCCTTTCGTTCACCCCAGACAGCCTACCCCAAGGAGCTCATATCAAACCCACAATTCAACCCTGGAAAAACATTTATGTGGATCTCTTGAACAAGGCCCACTGTGGTGTCAGGGCAGTGTCGAGACACAGATCTCTCTGAGCGCTTCTCAAAACCGGCGGGGAAATTAAAGAACTCCTCTTGCAATCTCAAGCAGCCTTGACCTCCACCCTGCAGAACTGCTTGCCTGCGGCTCAGCACAAACACACACACACATCCCCTACACACACACACACGCACACAAATGCAGGCCCAGACACAGGCACACACACACACACACACACATATGCAGACACAGGCACACACACATCCCCTACACACACACATATGCAGGCCCAGACGCAGGCACACACACACACACACACACACACACACACACACACACACACACACACACACACACACACACACACACACACACACACACACACACCCATAGTACAGTTACAGAACAAGGTAATAGACCATGCAAGGGAACGGAAGGGGGAAGAATAGGGTTTTACTGCGCTGACTAAAATAAAACATAAGGACTTTGTGGTTCACAGTGCAGTTGGAAAGACAAATATTATTTTTACAAGCAAGAAAGGTCCTGGGACTGGCTATATAAAACACCTTAATGATTGAATGGCTGAAGTATTCAATCTTATAACTTGGGCCTTTCACTGGGGCATGCATGCTGACCTGGGTGGGAAGAAGACAGAGAGAGAGAGAGAGAGAACGAGAGAGAGAGCAGGGAGAGGGAGAGAGAGAGAGAGCGTAGGGAGAGAGAGAGCGAGAGGGAGAGAGAGAGGGAGAGAGAGAGAACAGCCCTTTAGTGTGTCAATGTGGTGAACGTGGATAAACTCTGAAACACCTCCCAGTCCTACCCGGTCATAGGCCTTGCCTCAGTAAATCTTTATGTTGGAGCCGAGGAATATAGACTGTTTGATAATTACCTGTGAATGAATAAACACCTCCCTCTCTGCTCTCTGATCATTACGAATTCAGCTTTGAGTTGCTTGATGTTTGGTCTTCCTACTATTTTAACACTGGTGGTCATATTTCTTGGGTCATACACTGTATGTAACGCACAAATCCTACAAAATCCTCCAGGTGTAATTGAAGATAAAAGCCAGGACTAGCCAGTGGTGACTCTATACCACAATGTTATCTTTGTATGGTGTGGGTAAGAGAGACATTATTTTACGACAATCGCTCTTTTAGACAGCATTAGCAGTCAACTATTTTGGGATTCTCTGATACTCTATTCAGTCCCATAAGACCAAATTAAACTTGACCTATAACTATGGCCAACACACGTTACCCACACTGAGTACTGTTCCACACTGAGTACTGTTCCACACTGAGTACTGTTCCACACTGAGTACTGTTCCACACTGAGTACTGTTCCACACTGAGTACTGTTCCACACTGAGTACTGTTCCACACTGAGTACTGTTCCACACTGAGTACTGTTCCACACTGAGTACTGTTCCACACTGAGTACTGTTCCACACTGAGTACTGTTCCACACTGGTACACATGCTGACCTTGGAAAACTTGGTTGTAGATATAATTATCCTCATAACTAGGGCCCAGAGTGTTTCCTGGTCAGATATATAGGGCCAGGAAAAACTCAAGACCCTAAGATATGATGTACAGTGGAACACTAATGTGTCGAGCAGAGACACACTACACAGTAAAATAGCTAGAGGTAATTCAACTCTTATGCAGTCAAATGTTGGGGTTTATATTGTTCCACCCCCATTTTGGTCACGTTGTTCATATTTTTGGAGTTAAACGACACTATATTGAGTAAATATCCAACTGTCAAAGAGTTGCTTAAATTCAACTCCAATTGCCATTACTCATTTCAGTCTTGTTTTTAATCAACTCCCTTGCCATTTTACACTTTTCTGTGTTGTTTTGAATTAGCAATCAGCAAAATAAATGTATCTTTCAGTTTATGTCCTTTGAGCTATAATGGTGTAAAGCCTTATTTGAATATTTATTTATGTGTCACATTAGAGTGGTTTGCAATGTGATATCCAATCTCTGCTGGAAGCCAACTTGCAGGAAGATATCCATCACTTTTACATCATTCACAACTTGCATTTAGAATGTATGTCAGAGTAGGGAAGAAAATACAGTACATGAAGCCTACCTACACCATGTACAGTAAACTGGAACAACTATCTCACTAACGATTGCTTTAAATCCAACCACTTACAGATTGGATTATTTTACAAAATTTAAGTTTCCTATTTTTGTGTAGTATAAGATCAAAAATAATCAATGTACATGCGAAAACACAGATATTGAAACAAACAGTTTGAAAAATCAACCTGCAACAGAGCATGCTGGGAAATGGACAATGAAGCCCCTCCCACATCTATGGATAACTCTATAGATTGAACTCCCTGTCTCTGGTTACTCTTAATGGGGTTAAAAGTACTCCGTCCCATTGAACTCCAGTTAACAACGCTAACTCCAGGGAGTGTATCACTCTCTTGATGTTAAGATATCTCCCGGTAGAGTCAATTTAACCCACATTTTTCTAACACTGTGATTTCAACTATCCTTGATTTACTATGTGCCACATTGGGGCACCATTAGGTCCTCTACATTTACCACCAGCTATGCCACAGAACCAAAGTCTCATAACTGGAAACATTGAAACATAAAAACATCCATCACCAACACTGCAGTAGCTAAGTATGCTAATACTAACATACCAATATGACACGTCTCCATCTGAAGCCTTGTTATCGTCCCTCAGCTGAGGTGATTAGTCATGATAATCATTAGTTCAACAAAGCCTGCAGATCCCTTCATTTGGCAGAGCTGCATTTCAGGAAGGGCTCAGATTCCAGGCGAGCTTTCTCACACGTCCACAGACGTGACGATGGCGCGGAGTTGAGAGAGGCTGAGAGGCAGATGAGCCCGCAGGCATGTGAGCTATGGCAGGCCTGTGTCTTCCACCACCTCTCGACTGGAGCTCTCGACTGGCTGAGAGGCTGCATGGTGTGTGACTCACGTAATACTGGGGTCATGCCACAGACACACACACATGCTCACAGGCGCTTTCTCATACATGTGTACACACACACACACACACACACACACACACACACACACACACACACACACACACACACACACACACACACACACACACACACACACACACACACACACACACACACACACACACACACACACACTTTGTTTGAACGATTATGAACTTTGATGCAACAAGACAAACAGGCATCATGAACAGGAAAACAAAACAGAACTAAACCACCACAACTGAAGGTGACATGAATGAATGGCAAAGCTTTCTGTCTTCACTGTCTCTCTGTGTCTCTCTGTGTCTCTCTGTGTCTCTCTGTGTCTCTCCCTCTCGCTCACCAGCTGCAGTTCTCATGTTGGGGCGTCCTCCTGGAAGCCATTATGCTGGAGTTCTGGGTGGTCTGGCCTCGTCTCCCTCTTTCTACTGCTTTGCCCTGGCTGTGCCCAAAGGCAGAGGGGGGGGGGGGGGGGGGGGGGGGCGTCCCTGTCGAGAGGAGCAGTTCGCCTAATAAAGCCTCACAGGGTCTGGGCACATCCCTCTCAGCACTTCCTCCCTGCTGCCCCCTGCCCTGCTCTCCGCCGCCCCCCGCAGGCACATGTGGTCCGGTCCTAATGGGACGCAGCTGGACTCCCACCTCCTCTTCTACTCTGGCCCCGGACCTTTCCTCCTCTCTTCGTCTCGTCCTCTTTTCCTCTCTTCCTCCTCTCCCTCAGCGCTCAGCCCCAGATGGCTCTCTCCCAGTTAGGATGCTCATGAGGGACATTCTCTCTCTCTTTCTTTCTGTCGCCCTCTTATTTTCTCTCTCTCTCTCTCTTCAGAGGGAGCCAGGGCGCTGCGCCTCTTCCTGCATAATGGCCCAGACCGAATGATTTGGGTGAATTCAGGATACAGCTGCTTCGGGACAAGAGGGAGTTGAATCTCATTGATCAGGCCCTCAGCAGAGCCTGGGCCCCAGGGCCTCCCAGCCCAGTCCCACCGCAGACTCGCCGTTCACACCGTCAGATCTTCTCTAATCTGCTTTCTCTGTGGACAGCCTCTGTGGGGAAACATTTGCTACACAGATCCATCTCTCAAAGTCTCACAGTCAAACATTTCCCTACATGGAACATGGTGGTGGGGCCTGGCCCAGAGTTTTAATTGTATGATGGCAGAAAAACAAACAAATGTGAGAATTTGACACAGCCACTACCTGTGAAGTGGAACACACACATGTGAACCCCTCAACTGTATAGCCCATGTTCCTTAAACAATGTTTGTCACCATATTAGTGGAGACAGTTGAGATATTATAATCACTTAAACATCATGTACATTAACTTCTTATCACCATTACATCATGATGTATGATGTTGACGCTGATGGTGATGTTGCTGTGTGGTCTTGCCAATGGTGTCATTTGGTTTCCTTTGATCGAGAGTTCAAACATGAGAGAGAAAGAAACAGAGAGAGAGTGAGAGAAACAGAGAGAGATAGAGAGAAACAGAGAGAGATAGAGAGAGAGAGAGAGAAACAGAGAGAGAGAGAGAGAGAGAAACAGAGAGAGAAAGAGAGAGAAAGAGAGGGAGAAACAGAGAGCGAGAGAGAGAAACAGAGAGAGAGAGAGAGAAACAGAGAGAGAGAGAGAGAGAGAGAGAGAGAGAGAGAGAGAGAGAGAGAGAGAGAGAGAGAGAGAGAGAGAGAGAGAGAGAGAGAGAGAGAGAGAGAGAGAGAGGGAGAGAGAGAGAGAGAAACAGAGAGAGAGAAACAGAGAGTTAGGGTGGGCCACAACACAAGTTGGTTCTCTTGAATTAATTATCTCCCAAGAACTACTCCTGTGATCTATGTTAGCTCAGTGACGGTGAACAGCGTAAGGAGGTCCATTCCCTCAGTAGACAGGACCTACAGTACAATACCTCCCCTGTCTATAATAGCCTGGGTGTCTCGATTGGCCTAGTCCTTACTGGGGTGGCTGTTCTGTCCGGGGGATTTAAATTATCCCCCCCTGGCGCCCTCCTGGTGGCCCTCCAGGAGTGGCAGCATCCCAGCCCCTGTGTGTTTACCTGCTGCAGACACCCCGGCTAAACAGGAAGGGACAGGAGACCGTCAGAGGGGACCGGCCTGTCAGAGCCTAGAACATAGACCCAGACCCTACTACCTCTTTCCACATGACTCACACACACACAGCCAGTTGTAGTGTGTGTGTGTGTGTGTGTGTGTGTGTGTGTGTGTGTGTGTGTGTGTGTGTGTGTGTGTGTGTGTGTGTGTGTGTGTGTGTGTGTGTGTGTGTGTGTATGTGTGCACGCGTGCGTGCGTGTATGTATGTATGTATGTATGTATGTATGTATGTATGTATGTATGTATGTGTGTGTGTGTGTGTGTGTGTGTGTGTGTGTGTGTGTGTGTGTGTGTGTGTGTGTGTGTGTGTGTGTGTGTGTGTGTGTGTGTGTGTGTGTGTGTGTGTGTGTGTGTGTGTGTGTGTGTGTGTGTGTGTGTGTGTGTGTGTGTGTGTGTGTGTGTGTGTGTGTGTGTGTGTGTGTGTGTGTGTGTGTGTGTGTGTGTGTGTGTGTGTGTGTGTGTGCTTATTTTCCTTAGTGCAAGAAGAGGGCCGACACAGTCCTGTCCACGGACTTTATTTGACCTGTGCAGATGTAAAAATAAATAGTGTGAGAGGAAAAAGAGCCTGTTTGAAGTCAGAATCCAGGAGACAGATGAATCATCCCGTTTTAGGAACCTGAACACAGCCTTGTCAGGGCAGTGTAATATCTGTTTGTGTGTTGTGGCAATAGAACAGTCCACTGACAAAGTGCTCCGTTTACATACAGCAGTAACTTGACACACCTCAACCATGATGTCAGATTAGCATTTAGCGTGAGTCTATGGGCCATGTGTGTGTGTGTGTGTGTGTGTGTGTGTGTGTGTGTGTGTGTGTGTGTGTGTGTGTGTGTGTGTGTGTGTGTGTGTGTGTGTGTGTGTGTGTGTGTGTGTGTGTGTGTGTGTGTGTGTGTGTGTGTGTGTGTGTGTGTGTGTGTGTGTGTGTGTGTGTGCGGTGGGCAAGATGTCTGGCATTGTTTTTGGGTGCTGGTGAAAATGTAAACAGCGGAAGGCCGAAGCTGCGGGAGCGGAGACTGAGGAGGAGAGGCTGTGTGTGGTGGAAGGGGAATGACATCAATGGCTGGCCAGTGAGCAGAGAGAGGGAGAGAGGCTCTGGTCAGTGTGAGATGCAGTCTGTCACACAGAGAGACTGGGAACACAAGCCATGCTCACAACAGCCACTCAACCCTGGCAGTGCTCAGAGGATTGTCAGAGGGTTAACTGTCAAGGGTGCTTAGTTCATTTCAACTTAAAGTTCTCATCCAGAGCTGTTTGGACTGGAAGGGGACAAGTAGCAGCTATGAAAGGTGCTCTATAGTTTTGGGATAGCTGGAGTTAAACCTAACTGTTATTCCATAATTGGTCTTTCTTCTTACAAACCGTTCTATGCTTTGTACATGCATCTTCTAATTGGTTTCAGTGGGCTCAACCTGCAGGGTTCCAATACATGCCCAGTTTAATCAGTTGAATCGGTAACCCACTGATCTAGCCTGGATGATTGCTCTGGCTCTGCAGCCTGGCCTGGCATCGTGCCAGTCCGTGTGGATGCTGCCAGCTCTGGTCATGTGAGGTGCCGAAATGCCCAGCTGTTTCCTTTCCTCCAGAGTCATTACATTTATTAATAGCAGCCGCTACTGTGATGAGTGGCCTTTTTTCATGCATATCATGGCTTTTGAGAGCCCTGCTTGTGCTCAAAAACGCTGAAGGCCCTTTCTTATTTCTGGCATATTTGTAGCGGCAGAGGGGTCATGCTCTGGGAGTGAGGTGGTTGGTTTGTCATTCATGAGATCATCTGGGGTGTTGTGGAGGGACCACCAGAGAGGGGCCGGCTCAGCCTGCATGGAGCCCTGGAATGCCTGGCCCTCAGGTACTGTACAGTACCCTACCCTTACTTCTGTCATAGGACGAGCCCTCCTCTCTTCTCCACTTCTCTCAGACTGGACCTCTTTGATCCTCCTCTCCCTCTTCTCCAGACAAAGCTCCCCCCCCCCAACAAACGCAGCCGCTGCCTTTCAGGGCCAAGCGTCAGGCCGCTGAGGAAAGAGGGTAGAGGAGATGAGCGGAGGGCAGAGGAGAGATGGGAAGAGGAGACGATGCAGTTTCACCCTCCCCGGAGGTCCCCCAGCACCCCGGCCCCTCAGCGCCTTACCCCAGAAGCCTCCATTCAGCCCCTCATCTAATGAACACTCCTGCCCCCATTCACAGCCACAATGGAGACCTCCACCGCCATTGAGATGCCTCACAATGGGAACATCGCTCCAATTAAACCCCAGAGACAATGATCCGGGGGAGGGGGCTGAAGGCGGATGGGGGGGGGGGGGGGGGGTCACCCTGGTAATGAACGGGAGCCAACCTGGCGGATCTCTATGGAGGTCCAGTGAAGTGGCGGCGCCTCTGATGTGCTATTAGGATCAGTAAGAAGCAATTATGTGTCCATGCCCCCTCCTACCTCGCTCCCTCCACCCCAGCCCCCACACATTTTTGTCAGGAGGATGCTGTTGTGCCCAAAGAGGAACAGTGACCTGCATCAGCGGCCTCCTCCCTGCCTAGATCTGTACTTCAGTGCAAAGTCACATATACTGTAGTGGGTAGAGAAACTAAGGATAGGTGGTAGGACAGATCTCTCCATTGTCTTATGATGACAGAAGATCAACTTGATCTTTAGCTCTAGTCTATGGCGTTTTCTGATCCAGTTATCTCATATTATGGCATGTGTCTCTTCATGTATCAGATGTTTGTGGGTAGTCAGCCTGCCACACAAGATGGAAGATGTGTGTCTAATAGAGAGACTAAGGATTCTTCACTCCACAGAACCAGAAGAAGAGACGGGGGAGGGAGGAGGGGGGGAGGGAGGGGGGGAGGAAGAGAGGAGGGAGGGAGGAGGGGAGGAAGAGAGGAGAGAGGGGGGGGGGCAGGAGGGAGAAAGAGAGGAGGGAGTAAAAGAGAGAGGGAGGGAGGAAGAGAGGGGGAGGGAGGGAGAGAGGGAGGTGGGAGGAAGAGGGGAGGAAGAGGGGAGGAAGGAAGAGAGGAGGGAGGGGAATAAAACATGACTCCAAAAAGAAAAGGCTTAGCAACTTAAAATCAGCAAAGGGAAAAGTGTGAGGTCGTACGTGGCCTTTGTTGAAGAGAAGACAGGTTAAAAAAATAATTAAAGCCAAACACTTGTCTTCTGCAAAGAGAAGGCTGCCATACTGTTGTATTGCTAATTATTGACATTGATGCTCAAAATATAGAGGTCTTCTGAGACGTGACATTTGAGACAGAGAGCCAGGCAGGAATGCCAACAAACCCCTAGAACAAAGGCTCATGGTAATGTCTCAGCCTCTGGTCCTGCTCATGAATATGGCAGCTGTGGAAGTGCGTGTGCGAGCGTGCGTGAATGCACCTACATCAGTTCTGTTTACGTGTGCTAGTGTGTGTGTGTGTCTGTGTGTGCGCATGTGTGCCTATGTAGGTGCAGACTTGTGTGTATTTGTGTGTGTGTCAGCCCAGTGTTCAGCCCATCCTCCACTACCACTGCTGCTGTTGAGGTATGTCTCTATCTGGCCCAGGCAGGGTCCCTCTGGGGTTGGCCAGTCAATCCAGCAGTCTGTCAGGGCTGGCCAGGGCTGGAGTGACACACCATGCCCAGGGATCAATCCCTCAACCCCTGGGAGTCTACCTCAGCCAACAGGGGCGTCAAAATCCCTGAAAATCCCCTGGAAATCCCTCACGGGCTCACACCACCCTGACAGATGACTGTAGGGGACACCACTCCCTGTGGGGTGTATGTGTGTTGCATGATGCCACTGTGTGTGTATTGTATTATCTAGGCATTAAAGTGTAGTTAGAGTAGAATTGATTGACTCGTTGTGTGTGGAGCGAGGGCCATAACAACAATCTAAAGGCATTTTGCTTGGAGATGTGAAACGCATTTATGATGTTGGTCTTTGTTCCGGGGATGTTGTTTTGCTCTCAGAGCGTGTGTGTGTGTGGGAGTGTGTGTGGGAGTGTGTGTGGGAGTGTGTGTGTGTGTGTGTGTGTGTGTGTGTGTGTGTGTGTGTGTGTGTGTGTGTGTGTGGGAGCGTGTGTGTGGGAGCGTGTGTGTGTGTGTGTGTGTGTGTGTGTGTGTGTGTGTGTGTGTGTGTGTGTGTGTGTGTGTGTGTGTGTGTGTGTGTGTGTGTGTGTGTGTGTGTGTGTGGGAGCGTGTGTGTGTGTGTGTGTGTAGGAGTGTGAGTGAGTGTACCGTATGTTTGTATTCATACTGTTGAAAAGCATGCCTTCATTCTCTCCAGTGAATTTCTTCGACAAATTGGCCATGCTTTGTTCAGGATCTCATCTGCCCTCAATTTACTCTCCCTGTGACCTCTCACCCCTGACCTGTCAACACAGCGTTCCTTTCTTTATTACTCAAAGCCAATTGTTTTGAAATGAAAAAGGACATAAATACTTGGTAATATTCTGGTCTCACTCAAGTGGAACCAAGAGTTGTTATAGTAAATCAAAGGCCAAGTAGGGAGTCTCACCAGTGTGTGTGTGTGTGTGTGTGTGTGTGTGTGTGTGTGTGTGTGTGTGTGTGTGTGTGTGTGTGTGTGTGTGTGTGTGTGTGTGTGTGTGTGTGTGTGTGTGTGTGTGTGTGTGTGTGTGTGTGTGTGTGTGTGTGTCTGTGTGTCTGTGTGTCTGTGTGTCTGTGTGTCTGTGTATGCATGCGTGTGTGTGGACTTCAGCTAGTATACATGTGTTTTTATATATGTTTAACAAGCAAGTGACACTTTTCTCTCCTTAGCTAATCTCCCTCTCTCCATCCTCTTTCCATTGGCACAGAGCTGCTTTCTTCCTCCCCTGTTCCTCCTGCTTCCCTCTGCTTCATCTGTCTTTCAGCTAGTTTAGCAGGGCTGCTGTGGGTCTGGCCTGAGGCTGGGGATGTATCATGTTCTCCCTCTCACTCCCACAACAGATTTATCAGGGCTCCTTCCTTATCTAAATATTTCCCTTTCCCCCTGTACTATTGGAGATTGATGGCCTTTGATGTGGGGGTGGAGGGTGGGGTATGAAGGGGGGTAGGGGGCTAGGGGGCTAGGTAAAGGCCTGGCAGAGCCACTCATGTGACCTGATGCTGGGAAGGCTCCTTCCTGGAACACACATTTAGTTGGCCGAACAAGTACATTCAATTTAGCAGTGATTTCTAATTAAGGATGATCAATTAAAGTGAATTAGATCAGTTGGAATGTAGCAGTACATTTGGCTGACATCCATATTGATTATTTATTTATGCAGTTTCAATGATACATGTAGGCTCCTTTATTGTGGAGTATCTGTGGTGTCCATAGGGGAGTATTCAAAGAGACTAGGGAACGTCAAAAATGTCTGTAAACATCAATGCCAGTGACAATTCCTGATTGTTTACAGTACATATCGCATCATTCAGAGCTTAGTTTGTCAATTTCTGTTTTCTTTTAGATTCATTTCAAGCCTTGCCTTATTGCTCCCAAAGCAACTAAGGCTTTGTTTACACAGAAAGCCCAATTCTGATATTCTTTTCCCTAATTGGTCTATTGACCAATCAGATCACCTCTGAAAAAGAGCTGGTGTGAAAATATCTGATGTGATTGGTCAAAAGACCAATTAGTGGGAGAAAAAAAATTCTGAATTGGGGTGCCTTTGTAAACACAGCCTAATTGTAGCCTACACACCGCACTAGGCCAAGTCGCCTGAGATAACAATGTTTATGTCTGTAATTGTTGCAACTGCACTTAAATAATGGCCTCTTTCGTTGTGTCCCTCTCTCTAATCAATTCAAATAAGCGTTATTGACACAGTCATATGGGGTTACTGTACTGAGCAAGCAAATAATTACCCTGCTTATTTGTGTAGAAAGTTACAAGCAACACAAACTCTCCCCTCCCCTCCCAGTTAACCGGTCAGTGTCAGGGGATAAGTAGTGGGGCTCTGTTTCTACATGACCCCTCACCCCTCACCTCTGCTTCTTATTTACAGTAGATCTCCCTCTCTTCCACCTCTCCTCTCTTCTTTTCTCCTCTGTCGTCTCACTGCCTCTCTCTCGCTCTCTCTCTTTGCACTGGTTGCTCCAGAGCGTACAGTGTATGTGACAAGGAAGGGAAAGGGGAGAAACAGCAAGGTAATTTCAATGACTAATGGCGGAATTCACAGGAAACCCTGAACATTCTTCCTCGCATTAAGCTATTAGCTTCTTGCGGGAGCTGAGGGATGAATAGAAAAGAGAGGGAGAGAGGGGGGCTGATGGGAGAGAGAGAGTGAGCTGAAGCAAGCGAATAAAAGAGGGATATAGGGAGGAAAAGAAAACAAGCATGGATTGTGTGTGTGGGAGGGAGTGTCCTTAAAACAACAGCAACAGAAAGAGAAAGGAACTTGTAGCAGTTTGGCCCCCCTGTTCTGTGGCGGAATGTGGCTCAGTGGCATTTACACGTTCACAGTGATTTATTGGGCCTGGCATCCCCCTCTGTCTCCCCCTCTGTCTCCTTCGTCAATGCAGGCCTCTCAGTGCCAGGAAAGCAACCTAAGCCCATGGAGACAGTGGTCCTGGAGTATTCTCTTTCCCTCTGCACCTGTTAGGGCCAAGGGGAAACCAGAGCCTGTAATGATGTGTGAAAGTGGCTCTGTCGGATTGCCCGTGTGATAGTGTCAATCCGCTAATGTTTTGAATGGGAGACTATTGAGACTGTATGATCCTATCGGCACGGGATGCACATTTAGAGAGGATTTGTTCACTTCATATTAGCGGTGGAGAAGTCAGGATGATTTGGAGATCGGGGGTAGAGACCGGGATAAGGGAAATGAACTTGACCATACATAGATACAGTGCATTCGGAAAGTATTCAGACCCCTTGACTTTTTCCGCACTTTGTTACGTTACAGCCTTATTCTAAAATGGATGAAATAGTTTTTATTCCTCAACAATCTACACACAATACAAAACAGGTATTTTTTACATTTTTGCAAATTTATAGAGAAAAATAAAACTGAAATATAACATTTACTTAAGTATTCAGACTCAGTAATTTGTTGAAGCACCTTTTGAGGGGATACAGCATAGAGTCTTCTTGGGTATGACGCTGTAAACTTGGCACACCTGTATTTGGGGAGTTTCTCCCATTCTTCTCTGCTGATCCTCTCAAGCTCTTTCAGGTTGGATGGGGAGCGTCACTACACGTCTATTTTTAGGTCTCTCCAGAGATGTTCGGGCTCTGACTGGGCCACTCAAGGACATTCAGAGACTTGTCCAGAAGCCACTCCTGCGATGTCTTGGCTGTGTGCTTAGGGTCGTTGTCCTGTTGGAAGGTGAACCTTCGCCCAAGTCTGAAGTTCTGAGAGCTCTGGAGCAGGTTTTCATCAAGGGTCTCTCTGTACTTGCTCGGTTCATCTTTCTCTCAATCCTGACTAGTCTCCCAGTCCCTGCCGCTGAAAAACATCCCCACAGCATGATGCTGCCTCCACCATGCTCCACCGTAGGGATGGTGCCAGGTTTCCTCCAGACATGACACATGGCATTCAGGCCAAAGATTTCAATCTTGATTTCATCAGACCAGAGAATCTTGTTGGAAGGTAAACCTTCGCCTCATGGTCTGAGAGTCCTTTAGGTAGCTTTTGGCAAACTCCAAGCGGGCTGTCATGTGCCTTTTACTGAGGAGTGGCTTCCGTCTGGCCAGTCTACCATAAAGGCCTGATTGGTGGAGATCTACAGAGTTGGTTGTCCTTCTGGAAGATTCTCTCATATCCACAGAGGAACTCTGGAGTGACCATTGGGTCCTTGGTCACCTCCCTGACCAAGGCCCTTCTCCCCCCATTGCTCAGTTCCAAACTTCTTCCATTTAAGAATGATGGAGGCCACTGTGTTCTTGGGGACCTTCAATGCTGCAGAAATTTGTTGGTACCCTTCCCCAGATCTGTGCCTTGACACAATCTTGTTTCAGAGCTCTACAGACAATTCCTTTGGCTTGGTTTTTGCTCTGACATGCACTGTCAACTGTGGGACCCTATATAGACAGGTGTGTGACTTTCCAAATCATGTCCAATCAATTGAATTTACCACAGGTGGAAAGTTTTAAGTTCCTCGGCGTACACATCACGGACAAACTGAAATGGTCCACCCACACAGACAGCGTGGTGAAGAAGGCGCAACAGCGCCTCTTCAACAGGGCTTCTTCAACAGCACCTCTTCAACCTCAGGAGGCTGAAGAAATTTGGCTTGTCACCAAGAACACTCTTTTACAGATGCACAATAGAGAGCATCCTGTCGGGCTGTATCACCGCCTGGTACGGCAACTGCTCCGCCTACAACCGCAAGGCTAGTGAGGTCTGCACAACGCATCACTGGGGGCTAACTACCTGACCCCCAGGACACCTACACCACCCGATGTCACAGGAAGGCCAAAAAGATAATCAAGGACAACAACCACACAAGCCACTGCCTGTTCACCCCACTATCATCCAGAAGGCGAGGTCAGTACAGGTGCATCAAAGCTGGGACCGAGAGACTGAAAAACAGCTTCTATCTCAAGGCCATCAGACTGTTAAACAGCCATCACTAACATTGAGTGGCTGCTGCCAACATACTGACTCAAATCTCTAGCCACTTTAATAATAAAAAAAGGAATGTAATAAATGTATCACTAGTCACTTTAAACAATGCCACTTTATTTAATGTTTACATACCCTACATTACTCATCTCATATGTATATACTGTACTCTATACCATCTCCTGCTTCTTGCCTATGCCATTCGGCCATCGCTCATCCATATATTTATATGTACATATTCTTATTCATTCCTTTACACTTGTGTGTATAAGGTAGTTGTTAAATTGTTAGATTACTTGTTAGATATTACTGTCACGACTTCCACCGAAGGTGGTTCCTCTCCCTGTTCGGGCGGTGCTCGGCGGTCGGCGTCGCCGGCCTACTAGCCATCACCGATCCTTTTTTCCTTTTCCGTTTGTTTTGTCTTTGGTTCTTTCACACCTGGTTTCATTTGCTTTAATTTCTGTGTGTATAATTACCCCTGTTGCCTGCCTAGGTTTGTGCGGGATTATTCGTGTGATGTTGGTCGTTAAGGTTGTGCCTATTTTGTTTTCACGTATTATACCAAGTGTGTATACGTTTAGGAGCGTTGTTTTTTCCTCCTTCCGTGAGTTCTGGTTTCTCTGTAGTCAAGGGCGTTTATTTTGGTATTGTACCTGACCTATATGTTTGTGGACTTGCCTAATTAAAAAAACACATCTCGGATATCTCTGCTCTCCTGCGCTTGACTCCTTCACCTACCTCTAAACACAATCTCGTAACAATTACTGCATGGTCAGAACTAGAAGCACAAGCATTTCACTACACTCGCCTTAACATCTGCTAACCATGTGTATGTGACCAATAAGATTTGATTTGAAATCAAGTTGTAGAAACATCTCAAAGATGATCAATGGAAACAGGATGCACCTGAGCTCAATATCAAGTCTCATAGCAAAGGGTCTGAATACTTATGTAAATAAGGTTTTAATAAGTTTGCTCAATATCAAAAAACACTGTTTTCGCTTTGTCATTATGGGGTATTGTCTGTAGGTTCATCAGGGGGGGAAATAATTTCATCCATTTTAGAATAAGGCTGTAACGTAACAAAATGTGTAATAAGTCAAATGGTCTGAATATTTTCTGAAGGTACTGTATCTGATGGTCACTCAACCAGGGTGGAATTAGGGCCAATGTTCTCATCTCCAGGCTCTTCATACCGCTATGACCCGGTCACTGAGTACATGATGAATTACAGTATTTCGATTTTAAAAAATCAATATTTATCTATATTAAGCAGTGTAAATCACCAGAAATATCTTCAGTTATGACAGCATGACTGCAACATTCCTCCGTAGCCTGTGTTAGCCTGGTGTCATGGAACCCCCCTGTATGAAAGGCTACAGTCAGACTGACACCATGGAGGAAGAGGGGGAACATTAAGCTGTTTCACATATAGACAGCTTAGTTAAGAGACGGAGGAAAGGAGAAGAGGGGGAGAGGGAAGGATAAAGTGTACCTAATACCATTCAGTGGAGAAGGCCTGTATTCTCTCAGTGAGCCGTGATATGGCATGGGCACCATAGGGAGGGGTTATTTCAGTTCTGCCCGGAAACAACGTGTGTGTCTTAACACCAGTAACCGTTTTGTGGAAACTCCACAGAACTAACATTTATCTAAATAAAAAGAAGAAACTTTTTCTCCACCAACCTGACAGACACTGAATGAATCCCAAAGACATATCAAAAACAGACACATTAAAACACATTAAAAGCACAGTATACCGTATACCCCATACCACAACTAACGTATAAACAACATCTCAGCTGTGGCTGTGTCACTGGTGGAGTCACAGTGAGGTCTCAGGTGATTGGTCAGATTGGTCAGGAAATGGTAGTGGTATTACCTCTAATTGGCTTGTAATTACAGAGAGGGGCTGTACTGTATGCGTGTGAGTGGGAAATTGTGGAAGAGTGGAAGAGTGGAAAATTACATTTCAGTTTAGATTGCCCGTGATTAAAGACAACAACAAAGTAAACATTTAGCAAGAGCGGCAGTGTTGGGGTTTAGCTGTTGTTCTTGTTGTCCTGTATGAATGAAACCCACTGCTTTTAATCCATAATTGAGACTGAGTGAAGATGGCTCTGCAGTGGATAGCTGCCATTTTACAGGCTCAGGACCAATTCTGCTATGCTGTGTGGATATAACATTTACGTCATCATTTCTTATGACCGACAACAGCTTCTGGACATCAGAACAGCGATCACTATCCTTGATTTGGATGTAGATTTCTTCTTCAAAGATTCGGCAGCTCATTCTGGACCAGGCCATAATCCGGAATCAAAAGAGGAAGAGACGGTAAAAGAGATGCAAACAAGCGGGCTCCCTGACAAGACTACGTAGGTGAGTAAATAAACCGCCTCTACCCTCCGTTCTATTGGCGAACACACAATCACTAGAGAACAAACTGGATGAGCTCCATTCGAGACTATCTTATCATTTGGACATGAAAAACTTTAAATATCCTATTTTTCTCTGTGTTGTGGCTGAACAAGGTCATGGATAATATACAACTAGCTGGTTTTTCTATGCATTGCCAAGACTGAATGGTAGCTTTGGGTACGGTTAAGGGGGAGGTGTGTGTCTCTTCGTTAATAACAGCTGGTGCACTATCTCTAATGTTAAGGAAGTCTCAAGGTTTTGCTTGTCTGAATTAGAATACCTCATGATAAGCTACAGATCATGCTACTAAGAGAGTTTTCATCCATATTTTGTTGTAGCTGTCTATGTATCGCCACAAACCGATGCTGTCACTAAGACCGCACTCCACGAGCTGTATAAGGCCATAAGCAAACAAGAAAATGCTCATCCAGACGCTGCACTCTTAGTGGCAGATGATTTTAATGCAGAGAAACTGAAATCCATCGTACCTCATTTTTACCAGCATGTCACCTGTGCAGCTAGAGGTTTAAAAACTCTAGATCACCTTCACTCTGCACACAAAAACACATACAAAGCTCTCTCTCGCCCGTCATTTGGCAAATCTGAACATAACTCTATGTTCCTGATTCCTGCTTACAAGCAAAAAAACAGGAAGAACTAGCTCAATACGGAAGTAGTCCGATGAAGCAGATGCTAAGCTATTGGAATATGTTCCGGGATACATCCGATAACATTGAGGAGTTTACCACATCAGTCACCGGCTTCATTAATAAGTGCATCAATGACGTTGTCCCCACAGTGACCGTACGTACATATCCCAACTAGAAGCCATGGATTACAGGCAACATCCGCACTGAGCTAAAGGCTAGATCTGCCACTTTCAAGGAGCGGTACACTAATCCGGATGGTTATAAGATATCCCGCTATGAACTCCGATGTGCCATGAAACAGTCAAAACATCCATACAGGACTAAGATCGAATCATACTACCCCGGCTCTGACGCTTGTCAGATGTGGGAGGGCTTGCAAACTACAGTGAGCTCCAAAAGTATTGGGACAGTGACACATTTTTTGTTGTTTTTGCTCTGTACTCCAGCACTTTGGATTTGAAATTGTACGGTGACTATGAGCTTTAATTTGAAGATGTTTTCAACTATATCGGGGGAACCATTTAGACATGACAGCACTTTTTGTACATAGTCCCCCCATTTTAAGGGATCAACAGTATTGGGATAAATTCACTTGTGTATGAAAATCAAAAGTGTAGTATTTGGTCCCATATTCCTTGCACACAATGATTACATCAAGCTTGTGAATCTATTAACTTGTTGGATTAATTTGCTGTTTGTTTTGGTTGTGTTAAGATTATTTTGTGCCCAACTGATATTAATGGTGACTAATGTATTGTGTCATTTTGGAGTCACTTTTATTGTAAATAGGAGTAGAATATGTTTCTAAACACTTCTACATTAATGTGGATGCTACCATGATTGTGGATAGTCCTGAATGAATAGTGAATAATGTTGAGTGAGAAAGTTACAGACGCACAAATATCATACCCCCCAAAAATACTAATCTCCCATGTTATTGTAATGGTAAGAGGTTAGCATGTCTTGGGGGTATGATATTTGTGCATCTGTAATACCTACTCTACCATTCAAAAGTTCGGGGTCACTTAGAAATAGGGAGTGGCAGGTAGCCTAGTGGTTAGAGTGTTGTACTAGTAACCAAAAGGTTGCAAGATCGAATCCCCGAGCTGATAAGGTGTAATTCTGCCCCTGAACAAGGCAGATAACCCACTGTTCCTAGGCAGTGATTGAAAATAAGAATTGGTTTTTATCTGACTTGCCTAGTTAAAAAAAGTTTTGTTTTTAAAAGAAAAGCAATTTTTTTGGTCCATTAAAATAACATAAAATTGATCAGAAATACAGTGTAGACATTGTTAATGTTGTAAATGTCACGATCGTCAAAAAGAGTGGACCAAGATGCAGCGTGGTATGTTACCATCTCTTTTAATAGGAAGAGAAAACTCAAAGAACTAAAACAATAACGCGAACAAACGAAACGTGAAGCTAATAATAGTGAACACAGGCAACTATACATAGTCAAGATCCCACAAAGCACAATGGGGAAATGGCTACCTAAATATGATCCCCAATCAGAGACAACGATAAACATCTGCATCTGATTGGGAACCATACCAGGCCAACATAGAAATATAATTCACCTAGATAACCCACCCTTAATCACACCCCGACCTAACCAACATAGAGAATAAAAAGCCCTCTATGGTCAGGGTGTGAAAGTAAATGACTATGACTAGCTGGAAACGGCAGATTTTTTATGGAATATCTACATAGGCGTACAAAGGCCCATTATCAGCAACTTTCACTCCTATGTTCCAATGTCAGGTTTTAATTAAGTTGCCAGTCCTCAATTCAAGTCAACTCCGGGATGCTGGCCTTCTAGGCAGAGTTGCAAAGAAAAGCTCAGACTGGCCAATGAAAAGAAAAGATTAAGATGGGCAAAAGAACACAGACACTGGACAGAGGAAGATTGGAAAAAAGTGTTATGGACAGACGAATCTAAGTTTGAGGTGTTTGGATCACAAAGAAGAACATTCGTGAGATGCAGAAAAAATGTAAAGATGCTGGAGGAGTGCTTGACGCCATCTGTCAAGCATGGTGGAGGCAATGTGATGGTCTGGGGGTGTTTTGGTGGGGCTAAAGTGGGAGATTCGTACAGGGTAAAAGGGATCGTGAAGAAGGAAGGCTATCACTCCATTTTGCAACACCATGCCATACCCTGTGGACGGCACTTAATTGGAACCAATTTCCTCCTACAACAGGACAATGACACAAAGCATAGCGCCAAACTATGCAATAACTATTTAGGGAAGAAGCAGTCAGCTGGTATTCTGTCTATAATAGAGTGGCCAGCACAGTCACCGGATCTCAACCTTATTAAGCTGCTGTGGGAGCAGCTTGACCGTATGATACGTAAGAAGTGCCCATCAAGTCAATCCAACTTGTAGGAGGTGCTTCAGGAAGCATGGGGTGAAATCTCTTCAGATTACCTCAACAAATTGACAACTAGAATGCCAAAGGTCTGCAAGGCTGTAATTGCTGCAAATGAAGGATTCTTTGACAAAAGCTAAGTTTGAAGGACAAATATTATTTCAATTTAAAATCATTATTTATAACCTTGTCAATGCCTTGACTATATTTCCCTATTCATTTTGCAATTAATTTAATGTATGTTTTCATGGAAAACAAGGACATTTCTAAGTGACCCCAAACTTTTGAACAGTAGTGTACATGTTTCAAGCAGACCACAATAGTCCTTGTGCCCAAGAATCTGTCTAAATGATTATCGTCCCGTAGCACTCACATCTGTAGCCATGAAATGCTTTGAAAGACTGGTCATGGCTCACATCAACGCCTTCATTCCAGACACCCTGGACCCACTCCAATTCTCCCCAACAGATCCACAGATGATGCAAACTATTGCATTCCACACTGCCCTTTCCCACTTGGACAAGAGGAACACCTATGTGAGAATGCTGTTCATTGACTATAGCTCAGCGTTCAACACCATAGTGCTTTTCAAGCTCATCACTAAACTCAGGACCCTGGGACTGAACACCTCCCTCTGCAACTGGATCCTGGACTTCCTGACGGGCCGCCCCCCAGGTGACCCTTAACACGGGGGGCCCTCAGGGTGACACAACAGTGGTTAGCCTGATCATGACGAGGAGACAGCCTATAGGGAGGAGGTCAGTGACCTGGCAGTGTGGTGCCAGGACAACAACTTCTCCCTCAACATCAGCAAGACAAATGAGCTGATCGTGGACTACAGGAAACGTATGGCCTTCCACAATGACGGGGCTGTAGTGGAGCGGGTCGAGAGTTTCATGTTCCTCGGTGTCTACATCATTAAGCAATTATCATGGTCCACAGACACCAACATTATTGTGAAGAGGGTACAACAATGCCTCTTCCCCCTCAGGAGGCTGAAAAGGTTTGGCATGGGCCCTCAGATCCTCAAAAGGTTCAACAGCTGCACCATTGAGAGCACCTTGACTGGCTGCATCACCGCTTGGTACGGAAACTGCTTGGCATCCGACCGCAAGGCTGGTGAGTACGGCTCAGTACATTATCGCGGCTGAGCTCCCTGCCATCCAGGACCTCTATAGCAGGCAGTGTCAGAAGAAGCCCCTAAAAATGGTCAAAGACTCCAGCCACCCAAGTCATAGACTGTTCTATCTACTACCACAGGGCAAGCGGTACAGCTGCACCAAGTGTGGAACCAACAGTACCCTGAACAGCTTCTAGCCCCAAGCCATAAGACTGCTAAATAGTTAGTTAAATAGTTCAACTATCTGCATTGACCTTTTTTGCACTAACTCTTTTGACTCATCACATAGGCTACTGCTACTGTTTATTATCTATCCTATTGCTTAGACACTTTACCACTACCAATATGTACATGCCTACCTCAATTACCTCGTACTGGTACCCCGTGTATATAGCCAAGTTATCGTCATCAAATCTAATTGTATTGGTCACATACACATGGTTAGCAGATGTTAATGCGAGTGTAGCGAAATGCTTGTCAAGGACCTGAAGCGAGGCGACCATCTCTGTCGGCGCCATTCATTGTGTATTTATACCTTGTGTTATTATTTTACAGTTGTTTTTCTCTGCATTGTTGGGAAGGGCCCGTAAGTAAGCATTTCACTGTTAGTCTACACCTGTTGTTTATGAAGCATGAGATGAATAACATTTTATTTGATATTTATGAGAAGCCTATGCTCACCATCATCAGGAGTCCTCAGATGTACCCCCCCCCCCCCCCCCACCCCTTTTCCTCTCACCCCTCTTCCCCCAGCACCCCCCTCCCCTCCAGATGGGAGCCCATTCTCACCTACTCTGAGCAAGGATCTAATTGGGGGCAATCATTCAGATAAATAGGCCTGTGAATCAGTGAGCTGCTCCCTGTGTTGAGGCCATCCTCTCTGGGTCCCTCACCTCTCTTATCCCCCTGGCTCACTCTCCCATTAAAATGCCATGTCCTCCTCTCCCCGTTTGCTGACTGATCCTACATGCCTTTGTGTGGGAGAGGGGAGAGGCACAGCACAAATGGAGGGGGAAAAAGAGAGATGGAGAGAGAGAGGGATAGATAGAGGGAGGCCAGCCCTGTTGTTGACTGGTGCCATTGTCTCAGACCTCTGGGAGCCGCCTCCTTCACAGGGGGGACCCAGCCGTTTCCAACAGTGCTCCACTTTTCACTCCTCTCTTCCCCCTATTCCCTATTTCTCCCAGCAGCTCACCCTCTTCCTATTCTCTCACAGAGAGGCCACAGTAGTTCATAGTCAATGGTAAAGTATGGACACCATTTAGATGTTTCATAGGGAACTGTGTGTGTGTGTGTGTGTGTGTGTGTGTGTGTGTGTGTGTGTGTGTGTGTGTGTGTGTGTGTGTGTGTGTGTGTGTGTGTGTGTGTGTGTGTGTGTGTGTGTGTGTGTGTGTGTGTGTGTGTGTGTGCGTGTGCATGCATGCATGATTGCGTGTGTGTGTGTGTGTGTGTGTGTGTGTGTGCGTGTGCATGCATGCATGATTGCGTGTGATTGCGTGTGTGTGTGCGTGTGTGTGTGTGTGTGTGTGTGTGTGTGTGCGTGTGCATGCATGCATGATTGCGTGTGTGTTCAAGTGTGCGTAGGTGCAGCCGCTGAGTGGAAGCGGTTAGTAGGACAATAAGGTGTGCACATATTTGTCACAGGCTTGAGGGAAGAGAAGGTTGCTATATTGAAATGGTGCACCATAAAATATGTACAGTGATTGCAGGGCCCTTCAGCTGAAGAGGACCCAGCCTCCCTCTCTCCTCTCGCCTCTCTCAGTTTCTTCCCCCATTCACCGGGTGTGAGTGGGTAGACAGTGTTGGTGTCAGTGGTATCTGACTGGTGGGGCGATCCCATAGAGAGGCTGATGGAGTAGGGGGGTGTAGGGGGCAACAGGGTGGGGCAGCATGTTGAGTGATCCAACCCCACTTAGTGCCACTCCTCTCCCCCATAGTCTCTCTATCCCTCTGTCTCTCATGGATGTGTCTGGCTATTGCTTGTTCTCCCGTTCTCTGATCCTAATGCTTCAGTAGTAGTGAAAACTCTACTTCCGGCGCCGAAAAGAGATGGCCGCCTCGCTTCGCGTTCCTTGGAAAATATGCAGTATTTTGTTTTTTTATGTGTTATTTCTTACATCGGTACCCCAGGTAATCTTAGGTTTCATTACATACAGTCGGGAGGAACTACTGAATATACGATTAACGTCAACTCATCATCGTTCCTACCAGGAATATGACTTTCCCGAAACGGATTCAGTGTTTTGCCTTCCACCCAATACAATGGATCTGATCCCAGCCGGCGACCCTGTGCGACGCCGAAAAAGGGGCAAACGAGGCGGTCTCGTGGTCAGGCTTCGGAGACGGGCACATCGCGCTCCACTCCCTAGCATACTACTCGCCAATGTCCAGTCTCTTGACAATAAGGTTGATGAAATCCGAGCACGGGTAGCATTCCAGAGAGACATCAGGGATTGCAACGTGCTCTGCTTCACGGAAACATGGCTAACTCAAGGGACGCTAACGGAGTCGGTGCAGCCAGCTGGTTTCTTCATGCATCGCGCCGACAGAAACAAACATCTTTCCGGTAAGAAGAGGGGCGGGGGGGTATGCCTTATGATTAACGAGAAGTGGTGTGATCATCATAACAACACACAGGAACTCAAGTCATTCTGTTCACCTGATCTAGAACTCCTCACAATCAAATGTCGACCGCATTATCTACCAAGGGAATTCTCTTCAATCATAATCACAGCCGTATATATTCCCCCCCAAGCAGACACATCGATGGCCCTGAACGAACTTTATCTGACTCTTTGTAAACTGGAAACCACACACCCTGAGGCTGCATTCATCGTAGCTGGGGATTTTAACAAGGCTAATCTAAAAACAAAACTCCCTAAATTCTATCAGCATATCGATTGTGCTACCAGGGCTGGGAAAACCCTAGATCATTGTTATACTAATTTCCGCGACGCATATAAGGCCCTCCCCCGCCCCCCTTTCGGAAAAGCTGACCACGACTCCATTTTGTTGATTCCAGCCTACAAACAGAAACTCAAACAACAAGCTCCCGCGCTCAGGTCTGTTCAACGCTGGTCCGACCAATCTGAATCCACGCTTCAAGACTGCTTCGATCACGCGGATTGGAATATGTTCCGCATCGCGTCCAACAACAATATTGACGAATATGCTGATTCGGTGAGCGAGTTCATTAGGAAGTGCATTGACGATGTCGTACCCACAGCAACGATTAAAACATTCCCAAACCAGAAACCGTGGATTGACGGCAGCATTCGCGTGAAACTGAAAGCGCGAACCACTGCTTTTAACCAGGGCAAGGTGACCGGAAGCATGACCGAATACAAACAGTGTAGCTATTCTCTCCGCAAGGCAATCAAACAGGCTAAGTCCCAGTACAGAGACAAAATCGAGTCGCAATTCAACAGCTCAGACACAAGAGGTATGTGGCAGGGTCTACAGTCAATCACGGATTACAAAAAGAAAACCAGCCCCGTCGCGGACCAGGATGTCTTGCTCCCAGACAGGCTAAACAACTTTTTTGCCCGCTTTGAGGACAATACAGTGCCACTGACACGGCCCCCTACCAAAACCTGCGGGCTCTCCTTCACTGCAGCCGAGGTGAGTAAAACATTTAAACGTGTTAACCCTCGCAAGGCTGCAGGCCCAGACGGCATTCCCAGCCGCGTCCTCAGAGCATGCGCAGACCAGCTGGCTGGTGTGTTTACGGACATATTCAATCAATCCTTATCCCAGTCTGCTGTTCCCACATGCTTCAAGAGGGCCACCATTGTTCCTGTTCCCAAGAAAGCTAAGGTAACTGAGCTAAACGACTACCGCCCCGTAGCACTCACTTCCGTCATCATGAAGTGCTTTGAGAGACTAGTCAAGGACCATATCACCTCCACCCTACCGGACACCCTAGACCCACTCCAATTTGCTTACCGACCCAATAGGTCCACAGACGACGCAATCGCAACCACACTGCACACTGCCCTAACCCATCTGGACAAGAGGAATACCCATGTGAGAATGCTGTTCATCGATTACAGCTCAGCATTTAACACCATAGTACCCTCCAAACTCGTCATCAAGCTCGAGACCCTGGGTCTCAACCCCGCCCTGTGCAACTGGGTCCTGGACTTCCTGACGGGCCGCCCCCAGGTGGTGAGGGTAGGTAACAACATCTCCACCCCGCTGATCCTCAACACTGGGGCCCCACAAGGGTGCGTTCTGAGCCCTCTCCTGTACTCCCTGTTCACCCACGACTGCGTGGCCATGCACGCCTCCAACTCAATCATCAAGTTTGCGGATGACACTACAGTGGTAGGCTTGATTACCAACAACGACGAGACGGCCTACAGGGAGGAGGTGAGGGCCCTCAGAGTGTGGTGTCAGGAAAATAACCTCACACTCAACGTCAACAAAACAAAGGAGATGATTGTGGACTTCAGGAAACAGCAGAGGGAGCACCCCCCTATCCACATCGACGGGTCAGTAGTGGAGAAGGTGGAAAGTTTTAAGTTCCTCGGTGTACACATCACGGACAAACTGAATTGGTCCACCCACACAGACAGCGTTGTGAAGAAGGCGCAGCAGCGCCTCTTCAACCTCAGGAGGCTGAAGAAATTCGGCTTGTCACCAAAAGCACTCACAAACTTCTACAGATGCACAATCGAGAGCATCCTGTCGGGCTGTATCACCGCCTGGTACGGCAACTGCTCCGCCCACAACCGTAAGGCTCTCCAGAGGGTAGTGAGGTCTGCAGAACGCATCACCAGGGGCAAACTACCTGCCCTCCAGGACACCTACACCACCCGATGTCACAGGAAGGCCATAAAGATCATCAAGGACAACAACCACCCAAGCCACTGCCTGTTCACCCCGCTATCATCCAGAAGGCGAGGTCAGTACAGGTGCATCAAAGCAGGGACCGAGAGACTGAAAAACAGCTTCTATCTCAAGGCCATCAGACTGTTAAACAGCCACCACTAACATTTAGCGGCCGCTGCCAACATACTGACTCAACTCCAGCCACTTTAAAAATGGGAATTGATGGAAATTATGTAAATATGTACCACTAGCCACTTTAAACAATGCCACTTAATATAATGTTTACATACCCTACATTACCCATCTCATATGTATATACTGTACTCTATATCATCTACTGCATCTTGCCATCTTTATGTAATACATGTACCACTAGCCACTTTAAACTATGCCACTTTATGTTTACATACCCTACAGTACTCATCTCATATGTATATACCGTACTCTATACCATCTACTGCATCTGCCATGCCGTTCTGTACCACCACTCATTCATATATCTTTATGTACATATTCTTTATCCCTTTACACTTGTGTGTGTGTGTAAGGTAGTAGTTGTGGAATTGTTAGGTTAGATTACTTGTTGGTTATTACTGCATTGTCGGAACTAGAAGCACAAGCATTTCGCTACACTCGCATTAACATCTGCTAACCATGTGTATGTGACTAATAAAATTTGATTTGATTTGATTTGAACTCCAGTCTAACTGTGTGGACTTCTACCCATGCTTATTGTCTCTCTGAGGTATTGTGGTATTGAGGTACTGCTTCTAACCACTGCCACAGCACATGTCAGATACATTAGGTATGGTTGAGAGGTCAGAGGTTAGACTATGACCCCGGTCCTGTCCACATACAGTATGTGTCCTTTGGTTCATCATTCCTCCAACACAGACACCATCTAGCTTCTCCCTGGTGGGGGATATTCTAGAGAAACTTAAAGCATCTGGCCCATTTGGAACCTTATTTCCTGTTCACTGAATTCACTGGGCTAATCTTTGTGGAATATTTGAAACATATGTTGTGTGTTATGTTTACTCAAAACGCTGTTACGTAGATGAATCCAAAAGAAAGAGGCATGTTTGTGTGCTTGAGCTCATGTTATCATGTGAGGGAGTGTGTACGTGCTCTTTTTCTAACCTGTTTGTGTGCTATTTCTATTGTGTGTGTCTGTGTGTGCTCGCATGTGCACATTCGTGTGCGTGAGTGCCGGTGTCAGCACTGAAAAACAGTCATGCAACCCCTCTCCAGTATCAATTAAAGCCAGCAGCCCACTCCACACTCAGCACTTACCCAGGTTTACTCACCCAGTTTTACTCACCCAGCTCTCTCTCCTGGAGCATCACCACTAGCAGGGAAAACATTAACATAAGTAAGTTCTCGCTATCTGTTCTCTCTCTCTCTCTGCTCTCTCTCTTTCTCTCTATCTATCTGCTCTCTCTCTCTATCTGCTCTCTCTATCTCTGCTCTCTCTCTATCTGCTCTTTCTCTCTCTCTCTCTCTCTCTACCCGCTCTCTCTCTCTCTCTGCGCTCTCTTTCTCTCTGCTCTCTCTTTCTCTCTCTCTGCCTTCGTGCCTGCTTTGACACCAAATCACAGTGAAAACATCATTGTCATGGAGAGATGATAACACTGAAACGCCTGGAAATCATCATGATTGTTAGTGCTGGACCTGGGGATGGGGAGAGGCCTAATGCAATTGTTCAGACCCTTGTCTCTGTTGATACAGCCTCTTCAGAAGGCATGTGATTGAGCTAAAAGCTATCCCCAGGCCAAATAATTAGAGACACCATTCAGGGTGGCATTAGCAGGATCCACTGCCACTCTCCCCATATCTCCCCCCTCCTCCCCCCGCTCCGCCTGGGCTGCAGTTTTACACACCACTCTGGGTGTTATTCAAGCCATTAACAGGGAGAGTAACAGTGTGTGTGTGTGTGTGTGTGTGTGTGTGTGTGTGTGTGTGTGTGTGTGTGTGTGTGTGTGTGTGTGTGTGTGTGTGTGTGTGTGTGTGTGTGTGTGTGTGTGTGTGTGTGTGCACACACACGCACGTGTTAACTAATGTGCGTGTGCATTTATGTGTTTCTTAGTATGTTGTACCAATGCATTATGCACACACTGACATGGATTGTGTAAGATAGTTTGAGTTGAGTTTATTGAAGTATTCTATACAGTGTACATATCATCTAACAGGGCTACCACTCTCACAATCTCTAGCCATTAAATGAATTAAACCAATCCATCCATGGCTGAGCTCAAAACAGAGTGAACAGACAAACTGTGAGTGCTATGTTCAGGAGCATCATTTCAAACTGGACTCAATAATGTACTGGTTGGGTTTGAGAGGGGCAGTCTGTCTCCTTCAAATAAAATGCTTCTGGAAATGAAAAGTTTATAGTACTTGCTGTTAAAGTGTCACACGTTGCTAAGATGGAGAGAAACATTGGAGAATAGACTCTCATGGAGTGAGCTGTGTGTGTTTGGGCTGAAGTACAGTGAGAAACACAAACGACTCTCTCTCTCTCTCTCTCTCTCTCTCTCTCTCTCTCTCTCTCTCTCTCTCTCTCTCTCTCTCTCTCTCTCTCTCTCTCTCTCTCTCTCTCTCTCTCTCTCTCTCTCTCTCTCTCTCTCTCTCTCTCTCTCTGTTTTTTTCTATTTTCCTCTCTTCCCCTCTCTCCCTCCACTTCTCTTTTTCCAGTGGCCTTTATAGGTTATCCGACTCCTTGCCAGTTTGTTTTAAAAATGACCGTGCAGATGTTTCTCCGTGTGACTGACTTTTATAGTTTAGAAAATATATCAGTTTTCCCTCAGATTGTGTTACTGTATTTAAAATGACTGGATAGTCAGACTGAGACGGGGGCAATGGGATTTTGGGGCAGAGTGTGTATTGGGGGCGGGTCTCTCATGGTGCAGACTAGAGTAGACTGGACATCACAGGGGAGAAGAGAGGGAGGAAAATGGGGATGGGAAGAGGGAGAAACTTCAGGGTAGCAAGGTTTGGCTTACAGCATTAGACACAGATTCGTTCTCATTTCAAAGGACAACACAAGCGTCAAATTTGAGGATATTAGTTTTTGATAGGCAGCTAGGGCAAAGCACACAAGAGGGGGAGCCACACTGTTTCCTATTACAGTGTCTAACTCCCGGCACGCCCCGCCTGCCTGGGAATGACAGGCTGTCACTTCAGTACTCCTTCCTTCCTCACTCATTCTGTTTTCCCTCCATCTCCTCAACCCCCCACATCTCTCTGCGCCTATGCAGGGTATTGTGTGGTTGTAGAAAGGTGAAGTGTACAGCAAAGGTTGTGTGTTTGCATATGTTTGTTGGCTGAAGCAGTGACAGTGATTACTTCCTGAGGAGCATCAGTGATGGAGCATCGGATGGAAGAGCCATAGCATCCATCAAAATAACAGCAGTGAACTCTGGAGGAAACAGCTTGAACAACGTCTAATAGCCTGTAGAAGGCATGCTGGGGAGAAGATTACAAAAGTACAGGGAACCAAGACAAGCCCAGAGACAAAGTGATGTGGAGAGGAGAGGGGGAATGAGATGTGGACCGAGAGAAAGATAGTTGAAAGGTCAGAGAGAGGCAGACAGGGGGAAAATGAAAGAATGCATATCCTTTAACTGGAGCCGTGGTGTCAAAGCCAGTTTCCCCAGGATTGATGTCATGATGAATCAATTAAGTCATTCATCCACACTCTCACACAAAGGAAAAGCCCCATCAGCGGCACTTCTAACATTTCCTTGTGACAATATGCCAAATAACAACAGTAAGAACAATGGAAAGATAAAGAAATGGAACTACGCCACTGGCCGGTTCATAATGTCTGAGGTTTGATCTGCCAAGCAACCGGGAGATGAAGGAGGGGCTAGGGGGATGTTTCTTCACAGGTCCAATCCGTTTGTTTAGAGGGGGGCTCGAGTTGCAGTAATAAAGCTGAGCTCTCTCAACTCTCTCATGGATCATACGTGGAATGCACACGTTATCAGACGGCATGGCAAGAACAGTTTGTCCAGACACTTAACCCTATGTCCTCACTGACTAGCCCCACTGCTAAATCACCACTCATAGGACTCTGCTTGTGTGGCATGGGCCAACCAAGGGGTATACAGTATTTATTAGTATGTGTTTACTTGTAACAAAGGGATATCAATGCAAATTGAAAGTAGGCTTATGAGACGGTAGGCTCATGAGACAAAGCAAGTGGTAGCTGGAAGTGTTCAGATGATGTTGCAATGATCCCTGAAAGTAAGAATATGTTATCTATATGAAACTTCCCCCTTAGACCCCATTCAGTTACGTCAAGTTACCTCATTCTCTTCGGAGTCAGTTTCTGAATGTTCTTTTTACACTCATCTGCATTGGCGACAAGCACCAAGTGTCAACAAGAACCTATTACTCAAACGACAACTATGCTGCCTAATACTACTACTGCCGCCACCGCCGCCACCACCACCACCATTACCACCACCGCCGCCACCACCACCACCACCACCACCACCACCACCACCACCACCACCACCACCACCACGACCACCACTACCACTACCACCACCACTACCACCACCACCACCATGATCACTACTGAATATGGGATGTTTTATTTCCTTGCTCTTGTCTTTCCAACCTCAGTGATGGTGGTACTGGTACAGTAGTTTACAGTAAGGTAGCCTAGTGGTTAGAACGTTGGGCCAGTAACCGAAAGGTTGCTGGATCGAATCCCCGAGCTGACAAGATAAATATCTGTCATTCTGCCCCTGAGCAAGGTAGTTAACCCACTGTTCCCCGAGCGCCGAAGACATGGATGTCGATTATGGCAGCCACCCGCACCTCTCTGATTCAGAGGGTTTGGGTTAAATGCGGAAGACATATTTCAATTGAATGCATTCAGTTGGGCCATGATTAATGTACAACTGACTAGGTATCCACCTTTCCCTAATGTGCATCATAGTCAACATGATTGTCTTAAATCAGATGAATGAGCGGTCTTCTTTGAACTGCCATCTCCTCGATGATACCATGTCTACTCCCCCTCCTACTCAGAGTGAAAGAGAGAAGATGTTAGGGGAAACAAAAAGCCCTGTGCCTCCATCTCTTTCCTTTGTGCCTGCTTGTCTCTCCATCACAGTTAGTCACACATGATTATGCCCTGTCGGCTTCAGACCAAGGGTTGCCGTTTGACCGTAATAGCATGACAATCAGTGTCAATCCATGCCCAAGCCAAATGTTTTTCACACTGTGTGCCTCTGTTTTACATACAGTTGTTTATAGACACATGCTGCTAGATTAATGCTTCTCTTGTTTCTGTCTAGGATGCCGTTTTTCTCCCTCAATGCACGTATGTATAGTTTTGATTGGCCTCTACCCCTCCCCAGTCTATACGTCCGTAAGGTAAATGACAATGATCTTGTCCGTGATTGTTAAATCAGTTTTTGACGATAAATCTCTTGTTTTGTCTGATTATCCACACATTTTCATAATTGGTGTTAAAGAACGGGTGATATTCAAGAGAAGATGAAAGGCAAGAAAAGAGAGAGGGAGGGGGAGAGCAGTAATGAAGAAAGAAAGAAAGGAGAGGAGAGCTAGAAGCAGCCTCAAGTGTCTTCACCTTTAATCTATGGAAATGTATGGATCAGATGAAGCATAATTGTAAGGTGGACTTTGACTATTAAAATATCCGGAGAGCTTGTTTTATCAGGGGCCAAAGATAGAACAGCAGCAATCACTATCCACACAACTGATGATGATGGGTAAGGGCATTAATTTACCAGGGAGGAAAACAAATTAAGTCTCTCTTCAGCCGGCGCTCCATTAGACAATGGCATATATAAATATTTTATCTTGGCCGATACAGGTTAGCAAAGGTTTAGTACATCTCCATTTACACAAGGACCCACACTCCAAGCTGTAGCCTTCATCCCCTCTCAGCTCTCCAGCCAAGTGCCTGCAGTCCAGTCCTCCCCTACATCCTCCTCTCCTCTTCTCCTCCTCCTCACTCTCTCTCCTTCTGTCACTCCCTCCCTCCCCTCTCCCACTCCAGTTGTTTTGCACCGAGGTCTGATTTTCTGCACTGAAACTACATCCAAAGACCCTTCCCATTGGACAAAAAATATTGTCCATTTACTAAAGAGTATAGAGTTTACCATGGAAATAGGATTTAGCTGATACAGTTCAAATTGTCACAATGATTCATGAATATATCTATAAATCAAGTTGGGGGGGCCACAGAGTATATACTTTACAATAAAAACAACTGACTTAAACTTTACATTTAAACTGGAACATTCCATTCAGTGCAGTTTGAAATGTAGCCCTAATAAATAGTTAAATATTTATGCATATGTTATACTAGCTTTCCTCTTACAGTTTCCTTAAGGCTGAACAATAAAAGACAAACTCTGTCTCAGTTAATACTATGTGAAATTGCATAATACATCTTTCTATAAAATATGCAAACTTTGAATGTGACTTTGGGGGCTGCCTGTAAAAAGTGTCTACAACGATTCCAGTGCATATGGCACAGTTAGCTTACTGCTGAGAGTCAAACTCTCCCTTGCTGCTGTTTTAGCTAGCATTGCCAACGAACTGCTCTGTTTTAGCTAGCATTGCCAACGAACTGCTCTGTTTTAGCTAACATTGCCAACGAACTCCTCTTGTTTTAGCTAGCATTGCCAACGAACTGCTCTGTTTTAGCTAGCATTGCCAACGAGCTGCTCTGTTTTAGCTAGCATTGCCAACAAACTGCTCTGTTTTAGCTAGCATTGCCAACAAACTGCTCTGTTTTAGCTAGCATTGCCAACGAACTCCTCTTGTTTTAGCTAGCATTACCAACGAACTGCTCTATTTTAGCTAGCATTGCCAACGAACTGCTCTGTTTTAGCTAGCATTGCCAACGAACTGCTCTGTTTTAGCTAGCATTGCCAACGGACTGCTCTGTTTTAGCTAGCATTGACAACGGACTGCTCTGTTTTTGGGGACTCCATATCAAAGATAGGTCACCCTGGGTTGCTTTTTAGAAAGCTCAACACAATCACTATGCAATATGTCCTACTGCTTTTATTAGATGATAAATTAAAGCCATGTTCAATCTGACATATCCCATGTTGATTTTTACAATAAGTATAACTACTAAAGTTAATAATAACCATGATAAAGACAGGTTAGCCCACTCTGAAATCATTATTTCAGTGACATGTTCGTATCCATTCATTTAAGCCTGCATAAAATGGATATTAGGGAATAGGAACTAAAACGTTTAGGCTGCATAGGCCAATATAATTCCCTGTCAGAGTGAACCCCCTACTGACCCATCCATGCATTGAAGTTATACCGGGTTTCATATAAAATAGCCAGAGATATTTTGGGGTGTCGAAATTAGTATCGTTGATGTATTGATGTTGAAATTTTGATTTGCTGTCAACAAGGCTGTGCAATTATCACCGTAGCATGCGTTAATGACTGCGGGTGGCTGGTGAGTCAATGCGCGAGGCGACACCCGGTGAGAAACAGCATGCACGCTCCTCCTCCCCGCCGAGCAGTAATTAGGCTAGTGCTCTAATGAGGAGCTTTAATGTATTTATAGCAGTTAGGGATTCCGAGATTCCGCGGGGCTCCTTGCCTAGTCAAAGACGTCGGTAATTGGTGGTCGGTCCTCCCCACCACACACACTCAGCGCCCGTCTGAGATATAGAGAGGAGAGGAAAGTAGATGTTAGCTCAACGTGCTTTAGCTGTGCTGGAAACGGCGGTATATGTACGTTCTTCGTGGATGGCACGCCCATGCATGAAAAAAATAGCATTAAAAAACTCTTTAGACATTTTCATTTGAGTCCTTTTGGGTTCTTCGAGAACGAGTGGGTTATGCAGCCCATCTGTCATTGAGTCACGGTGTCCTGTCCCTCATTGATCAATACTAATTTGGTGTTAATATATGTCCATTGATCAACTGTCTCCAGGGGCCAGGGGCGGGTCACTTCTTCCCTTCCTCTCCACACACGAGGTTCTAATCCAGAGACTATAAGGGCTCGGGAAAGAAGGCCTCAGTATAGGCTGACCTATAAACATAAATGGCAAACCCACAAAGATAAAATAAATAATAATAATAATTAATTTGATATAATACTAATATCTATCCTAAACATAATCACACTCACATATTATAATTATTATTCTTAACAACTGTAATAGCCCAATAACCATAATAATAATAATTACAATCATAAACATAATATTGACATAGATAAATACAATTAAAACATCGAAAATAACTCACTGAATTTTAAATTCAGTTTTTCTGGAAAACCAAATATAGGCTAATTATTAAAATGTAGTGTTAATATGTTCTGTTATGTATAGGGCTACAATTAAGAATGCCAAATTATTATTATATGTAGGCTACCTAATTGTTTAAATATTTGTGTTCCTTATTTGCTTTATCCTTATGCTCATGACCAGAGGTGTTGGAGCAACACGGGCCTACAACTACAAACGATATTCTGCAGTTTAAAACATGTATTTTCTTTTTTGTTTTGCATCCATATCAGCGGGTAAGAAATGTAATGACAACTAGTTGATTTTGGCTAAATGTACACATTCACAGAATTCCTGAAACAATTAGGCCAGTTAAAAATGTAATCTTCCAAAACAGGTTTAATCTGCCCTCGCTTTGTTATTGCTGGTGTCCCCTCACTCACTTAGCCAGGCTATTGCACACTCCTACCTAACTCGATGAGCTGAGGAAAATGTACTGTATAGGAAACGACTGGGTAAACGAAACATTTAGTGTCCGCTTGTTTATTCCTGTATTTACTTCTGTCCTGTCATTCATCTTTCTCCTCCCCACCGCTCTCTCCCCTGTGGCTTTCTCTCGCACACAGGCTGTGATGGTAGGCGCTCTAGCAGGGGGAGAGGGAGAGAGATCATGGCGACCATCTGAAACCAATTAAGGTGGTGCAGCAGCCACCCAGAAACTCAGTGACTGATGGGTCTCTTGTATTTATAGTAGAGCTAATTGGCAACGCACACATGTATACACACACAGACACAGTAACACACACACCTATGCACACAGACACAGTAACACACATACGTATACACACAGACACATAAACACACAGATCAGTTGAATTGCATGTGCTTTCCAGAAGCTAGAAGAAAAGATGGAACCTGCATGTTGATAGCCCTTTGATGAGGACTTGAAATATAAAACTATAGGAAGTGCATGTATGTTTCCATAGTAGCATAGTAGTAACAACCACTATGGAACACCTGTGTATTGAGCATGCCTGTGTGTCTTGTAGTGTAAATGTCAGAGTGTAATGGAAAGTATTAATGACCTTTGTCATGATGTGGCAGAAAGGGAGAGAGAGAGAGAGTGGTGGACAGGTCTGCCCCTGTGTTCATGGTCTAATCACCATGGGTGTTTACAGCTGATACGGAAGTCAGTTAGCTATGGCTCAGGTCTGCAGGGTTGTGCGTCTCAGCTATCTGTCCCGGTCTGTCAGTGCGTCAAACCTGCATGTGAAAATATATACAATGCACATCTGCCTCTCGTTAGGAGCCGTATATGGCTGCCATGTGGTCTGCTGATAAATAGGCCGGTCTATTTATTGGAGCACAACAAATTGGCTACAAACACTGACATGGAATCGAAGAACTATAAATACTGGACGCGATGAAAGTTTTAAAACATGCTACAGGTATTTTATGAGAGTCCCACTTCTTTCCCTTTTATGTAGTTGGAGGAATTTATTTTTCTCCTTTCTTCTTTCACGGGCAGCCTTGTAAAAGAGGGGACAATGATACTCACTCACAGAGCAGGCCAGGCCAGGCCAGGCTAGGCAAAGCGTGCTCTGGATCCTCGCCACTTAAGCTCCTCTTCCACCACTTGAGGATGTGAAAAAGCACTGCACACTAAACTCTCAGACATGACCAGAAATTCCTGAATGAATCGGCAACAGACAACCCCTAAACCCTATGTAATTACATATTTGGAGTTTATCTGGGTTTATGCGAAAATGCAGAAGTTTCCCTTCCCTGGTGGTCCTTAAATACATCCATATGTTCTGAGTGTTTCCCTCTCTTTCGCTCCTCCCTCTCGCTTTCTCTCTCTCTCTCTTTGCGATCTCTAGCTCTCTCTCCCTCTCTAACTCTCTCTCTATCTCTCCATTGCCTTTCCTTTTCTGGCTTGGAGAAACATTACCCTGCATGCAAATGGATTATATGACCCTTTAGAGCAGTGTTTTTGTATTGTGAAGTTGTTGTTGAATTGTTACACAACCCTGCAGATACAGTATGGGGTTTGAAGTGGGAGGAGACATCAGAGAAAGGCTAAGTTCTGGGTGGAATATTTTGCAAACAGAGGAAGTCACAGCACATCCACATGCACACAAAGGAGGAACACACACTGAAATCTGACTGGGGAGGCCTTTTACGTGTGTGGGCCTGTTTTTATTTTTTGCTTGAGAAAACCGATCTGTTTTAAAACACGTACTAAATATTTCCATATTCCGAATTTTCCTGTTTCAAGAAGGCAGGGAAGGCAGGGAAGGCTGGGGAAGGGGGAATGTGGGCTTTTTTTTGCAGTGGAAAGGTCTCAGTCCGGGGTTAGACTGTTTGAAACTCTAAACCCCTTTCATGCTTATTTATTTTATGATTCTGCAGGGCACTGTGTTTACACTTCAAGTACAACATCTGGATTAGATAATTTGTTGGTCATTAACCGAAGCTGGATGCTTATCGACCTCGTCTGATTAAATCTGTTTGATGTTTTTGTCTTTTTATTTTATAATTATTTTTCTGGTCAGCATGTCAGTCCCAGTTTTGCGAGAGACAATTATGTTTTATATATTTTCTGAAAAGTCAAGGGGATTACATGTTACTACAACACCAACCTTTTACCCCTGAACACACACACACACACACACACACACACACACACACACACACACACACACACACACACACACACACACACACACACACACACACACACACACACACACACACACACACACACACACACACACACACACACACACACACACACACACACACACACACACACACACACACACACTGTCCAATCCCAGCCATGGCCTTTGATCCATAATGGCTTATTTACAATTAAAGGTCATGGTGACTGTTTGCCTTTCCAACAACACAATTGGCTACTGGAGTGGCCATGTCAGGTACAATGGACAGCAGTTTCCCCTGGCATAGAGAGGGTACACTCATTTATTCCAGCTGCTCTACAGAGAAGTCATACAGATTCTAGAGGAGTATTGGCTTATTTGTAAATCTGTCAAAGATAGACAGAACAGACTGATAAGACTTTGGGTATGCATGCAATGCGAGTAAATCTAACCAAATGCCAAATGTATCAAAAATGAAGACTTCCAGATCTGTAAACATAAGAAGCCATCTTGTAGATTCATCATACAGTGCAGTAAACATGAAACATGTTACCTCTGGTTCCTAAAGGTTTCTCACCCCAGTATGATTCATTACATGTGTTTTCCTCCCCTGGGAGATCCCTGTCCCCCCTAATCTACCTCTCCTGCTCTGATTCCATCACACCGCCCCAGCGGCCCAGCACTCCCAACGAGCCACACAGAAAGATTAGTTAAATGCCGCAGAGCAGATGTGTCAGAGACTTGATTTGTGTGTGTTTTATTGACTCTCACCATCTGTTAATACAGTTGCTTGTTCTTCCCCTTGTGTTTGTTGATGCACAGGCAAGAGGACTGAGTGCCAGAAGAAACAGGGTGAACAAGAGAAAAAGAAAGAGAAGAAAGTATTTCCTGAAAATTTTAAAAGACTGATGTAACTGAGGGTTCAGTGTTTGCAAACAAGCAAAGTCTGCCTATGAATTAATTGAAAAAAGATGGAAACCCCTTTTCCCCACTTTGCCATGATCTCTTAACTCATAAAAGTCCCATTCTGTTTAGTATTGTGTCGTAAGTAGAAACATTCATATGGTTGATCGTATAAGTGGATGACTCACTGGCTTTACTGCCTACAGTGCGCAATAACTAACATTTTCAGGTCCAAATACCATAAAAAGGGAAATTATTAATTTCTTCATAGATATCTGAAATTCCATTCTGCTCCATTCCATGGATCTCATTTTTAAATTGGTGCATGGAAAGCAGTTGCTGTGTGTGTGCGGTTGCATGTGTGTGTGTTTGAGAATCTGACCATGCGAAATGATAGTAATTTATGGCAGTTGTAACCTTCCCTTGTGTTGGGTGTCTCACATTCTTCAGAGTTCCAGACTCTCTGTCCCCCCCTCATCCCTTCTTTTCTCTCCCTTCCTGCTGTATATCTCACACACATCTTTAATGGTGTGGTTGAAGCTAGATAAAATTGTGAGGGATGATGGCTACATTTTTGTGATGCAATGTCCTGGGAAGCCACAGACCCCCTAAGAAACCAGAGTGGAAGTGCCTCACAAATGAGGGACATTATATAATGCATTATCACCATGACACCATATCACAAGGTTGAGCAAAACTACACACCATAGAATGTAAACCATCTCAGATTACAGGCATGTTACATAGGTGCATTCCTCTCTTCTCTCATCCCTCTTTTCAAACCTCTGTTTTCAGATGGAATAGGAGGCCAGCGAGCCCCCTGGCTCTTTACGACGGCTGTGCTGTGTGTGCGGCTCTGCCATGTCATGATGTGATTCCTTGGCGCGCGCGCCGCCTGGCCCGTTAAAGACAAACTCTATGTGAACCTTCTGAAAGGGAGATGGCAGCGGGCCTGGGTTAACACATTGAGAGGGGGAGACATGGAAGCCAGGGACCATGCAGCATGTTTGTCCAACCCTGGAGAAACCTCCATTAACTGTGTAGTAGGGAGTGGGACAGGCCAACCATGACCTGTACAGGCTCCTTCTGAAGGACTTATCACTCCACATTCTCTGACTCCCAGGTCCCCCTCATCTTTGGCTGAGTCAGGTTGAACCAGAGGCTAGGTTATAGATAGGGGATTGGTATGATCAAAATAAATGCAGTGAGACCAGTGGAGGCTCCTCGGAGGAGGAAAGGGAGGATCATTCAACTCAGTGAATTTCTCAAAAATCAAAACAGTGAAACATTAAAAAAGTTATCCTTTTTAGAAAAAACTATACTAAATATATTCTCATCACCAAATCACTGATTAAAAGACCAAGAAGGTGTACAGTAGCCTCAACAGGGTAGCTCCATGGTGTAGCCGGAGGACAGCTAGTTTTCCTCCTCCTTTCGATATATTGACTTCAATACAAAACCTAGGAGGCTCATGTTTCTCACCCCCTTCCATAGACTTACACTATAATTATGACGACTTCCAGAAGATGTCCTCCAACCTATCAGGGACCGGTTTCCCAAAAGCATCTTTAGGCTAAGTACATCTTAGGACCATGGGATCTTATGGTTCTAACAATTAACTTAGCCTTAAGATGTTTTTGGAAAACCGGGCCCAGTGCTCTTGCAGTATGAAATGACATATTATCCATCCAATCAAAGGATCAAAGAATGAATATAGTACTGAAAGCATAAGCTACAGCTAGCTAGATAGCATTGCAGTGCATAAAGTGTGGCGAGTAGTTGACTCAAAAGAGAGAGAAAGACAATAGTTTAACAGTTTTGAACAAATAAAATAAAAAATTAATTAAGGAGAAGCAGTAGAGAGAGAGAGAGATTTCATTGTATTTTTTATTCTTCTTAGTTTACTTTTCACTTACTTACCTAGCTAATGCAGCTAATTTAGCCTAATCAACAACCTGACTCAAACAGAGAGGAATGTTATTTATGTTAGCTAGCTGGCTAAGGCTATCCAACACTTCAACTCTTCCAAGTCAAGGTAAGCTTTTGGTTTTATTAATTTATTGCCACCGCGTCTTACCTGAGTTACTGCTAAACTGCTTGCTGTACACTGTACTGCATGATTTGGATTGTGGGTTTACTAATGCGCTAGTTCTAGAATTAGTAGAATATTGACAATGATGTTAGTTAATATGGTGTAAACGGTGTAGGCTGTGTAGCGGTTAGCAGTTATGGTATGAAGGTTTGGTGATGATACTGTATGTGGCTGCTATGAATGAACTGTGCGTGTGGGTGATCAGGGTTGTATTCAAATCCAAATAAAATAAAATGTCACATGCTTCGTAAACAACAGGTGTATATTAACAGTGAAATGCTTCCTTTCAGGTCCTTTTACAACAAAAATGTTACAACAATTATATTGTTATAGAGTTATATTGGCCCTTTTATGGGCTCCTGACAAATTCTGCGATTTTTGTGTTTCTTTTGTGTTGATCATAACTTTTTTTGTACATAATGTTTCTGCCATTGTTTCCTATGACCGAAAATAGCTTCTGGACATCAGAACAGCAATCACCAATGTCGATTTGGATGAAGATATCTACAGGACATACTGCTCACCCCTGACCAGGCCCTAATCCCCAAGACTCGGAAAAGGAAGACGTGGCGTAAGACAGGCCGATGTGTGGGCACCTTGACGAAACTACATCAATGAGTAAATAAACCTCCTCTCCCCTCTGTTCTACTGGCAAATGTACAATCGCTGGAGAACAAACTGGATGAGCTCCGTTCGAGACTATTCTATCATCTGAAGTACTGTAAAATCATATATTTCTTGGAGTCGTGGCTAAACAACGACATGGATAATATACATCTAGCTGGTTTTTCTATGAATTGGCAGGATTGAACGGCAGCCTCGGGTCAGCTCAAGGGGGAAGGTGTGTCTCTCTTTGGTAACAACAGCTTGTGCGGGATCTCTAATATTAAGGACGTCTAGAGGTTCTGCTTGCCTGAGTTAGAATACCTCATGATAAGCTGTAGACAATACTATTTACCAAGAGAGTTTTCATCATTTTTTGTAGCTGTCTCTTTACCGCTACAAACTGATGCTGACACTAAGACCGTACTCCACGAGCTGTATAAGGCCATAAGCAAACAAGAAAATGCTCATCCAGAGGCGGCGGTCCTAGTGGTTGGTGATTTTAATGCAGGGAAACTGTAATTCGTCTTACCTAGTGTCTACCAGCATGTCACCTGTGCAACTAGAGGACACAAAACTCCAGAGCCACTTAACTCCACACACAGAAACACATATGAAGCTTGCTCGCCCTTGCCCTCCATTTGGAAAATCGGACCATAACTCCATCCTCCAGATTCCTGGTTACAAGCAAAAAGTAGAAGAAGTAACAGTGACGCGCTCAATATGGAAGTGGTCCGATGAAGTGGATGTTAAGCTACAGGACTTGTTCGCAAGCACAGACTGGAATATGTTCCGGGATTCACCCGATGGCATTGAGGAGTTTACCACATCAGTCACCGGCATCATTAATAAGTGCATTGACGACGTTGTCCCCACAGTGACCGTACGTGCGTACATATCCCAACCAGACGCCATGGATTACAGGCATCATCCGCACTGAGCTAAAGGCTAGAGCTGCCGCTTTTGAGGAGCGGGACACTAATCCAAACGCTTGTAAGATATCCCAGTATGATCTCCTATGAGCCATCAAACAGGCAAAGCGTCAATACAGGACTAAAATCAAATCTTACTACACTGACTCTGATGCTCGTGGGATGTGGCAGGGCTTGCAAACTATCACAGATTACAAAGGGAAATACAGCCATGAGCTGCCCAGTGACGTGAGGCTACCAGATGAGCTAAATGCATTCTATGTTCACTTCGAGGCAAGCAACAATGAACCATGCATGAGAGCACCAAGCTGTTCCGGGCCACTGTGTGATCACATTCTCCGTAGCCAATGTAAGACCTTTAAACAGGTTAACATTCAAAAGGCCGCAGAGTCAGACAGATTACCATGACCTGTACTCAGAGCATGTGCTGACCAGCTGGCACGTGTCTTTACTGACATTTTCAGCCTCTCCCTGACCCAGTCTGTAATACCTACATGTTTCATGCAGACCACCATAGTCCCTGTGTCTAAGAACACCAAGGTAACTTTTCTAAATGACTATCGCCCCATAGCACTCACATCTGTAGCCATGAAATGCTTTGAAAGGCTGGTCATCATGGCTCATCAACGCCATCATTCCAGACACTCTGGACCAACTCCAAGTCGCATACCGCACCAACCGATCCACATATGACGCAAACTCTATTGCACTCTACACTGCCTTCTCCCACCAGGAAAAGAGCAATACCTATGTGAGAATGCTATTCATTGACTACAGCTTAGCGTTCAACATCATAGTGCACTCCAAGCTCATCACTAAGCTAAGGACCCTGGGACTGAACACCTCCTTCTGCAACTGGATCCTGGACTTCCTGACGGGCCGCCCCCATGTAGTGACGGTGTACTCCCTCTTCATCCACGACTGCAACTGTGCACGATTCCAACACCATCATTAAGTTTAATGATGACACAATGGTGGTAGACCTAATCAATGATGACAATGAGACAGCCTATAGAGAGGAGGTGAGAGACCTGGCAGTGGCAGGACAACAACCTCACCCTCAATGTCAGCAAGACAAAGGAGCTGATCGTGGACTACAGGCTGAGCACACCCTCATTCACATCGACGGGTTGTAGTGGAGCGAGTAGAGAGCTTGAAGTTCCTCGATGTCCACATCACTAAGGATCTACCATGGTCCACACACACCAACACAGTCGTGAAGAGGGCATGACAACGCCTCTTGCCCCTCAGGAGACTGAAAAGATTTGGCATTGGCCCTCAGATCCTCAAAACGTTATACAGCTGCATCATTGAGAGCATCTTGACTGGCTGCATCACCGCTTGATATGGAAACTGCTTGGCATCGGACCGCAAGGCACTATAGAGGGTAGTGCGTACTGCCTAGTACATCACTGAAGTCCCCACAAGAATAGTAAACAAACAAAAATTTGACCAACTGGGGACAGTCTGTTAGTCCCCGCAAGGTGAAATGCTATTTCTAGCAGTTTTAGGGTTAAAGTTAGAATGAATGTTAGGGTTCAAATTAGGTTTAGGGTTAGGGTTAGGAGCTAGGTTCAGTTTTAGGGTTAGGGTTAAGGTTAGCTTTTGGGGTTAGGGTTAGGGTTAGGGTAAGGGTTAGATTTAGGTTAAGGTGTTAGGGAAAATAGGATTTTGAATGGGACTGAATTGTGTGTCCCCACAAGGTTACTTATACAATACTATGTGGGTGTGTGTGTGTGTGTGTGTGTGTGTGTGTGTGTGTGTGTGTGTGTGTGTGTGTGTGTGTGTGTGTGTGGCATCAGTATGCATTTGTGTGCATGTTATGTGTGTGTGGGCGTATGTAGTGTGTTTTGGGGTGTCAGTGTAAGTATGCGTGAGTGTGTGGGTAGTGTCCAGTATGTGTACATAGAGTCAGTGCAAGAGAGTTAGCCATTTGATTAGCTATTTAGAAGTCTTCATTCGCCGATTCTGTTGAAAAAAAAATCTTAAACCGTAGCAAAGGGAACGAAACGGGGATGGACCTACCTGAATTTGTCCAATAGAAACTCACGTTTTGGACTAATGATTACACCCCAGATCATCTAGATGCAGGCAAGTGTGTGCAAGGCGGTACTGAACGTGTCACTCACTGTCTGTCACCTTGATCCCGTGTGGCTCAGTTGGTAGAGCATGGCGCGTGCAACGCCAGGGTTGTGGGTTCATTCCCCACGGGGGGACCAGGATGAATATGTATGAACATTCCAATTTGTAAGTCGCTCTGGATAAGAGCGTCTGCTAAATGACTTAAATGTAAAATGTAAATGTTGACTACTCCAATTTGTCTCTCGACCTGTGCACCCACCTTATAATCTTTCATTTGTAGGCTAGGTTTTAGCAACCTGATGATGGCTTAGGGTATGGGGCAAATTTGTGTATAATGTAGTAACCTAAACCTATCGATGTTACATTGAGCTGGGTGAATGGAATATGAACGACAGTCATCCAATGTGCTGTAATAGAAATAAGGCCATACTCATAAAAAATGCTGCGTCCTCCCTAAAGTTAAACGGCACCGACCGCCACCCCTCATCTGACTGAGTGAGGTTGAACAGATAGAGGTGTTAGCGGTGGTCCAAGTGGTAGTGGAGTGGAAAGCAGAGTGCAACCCTACCTGGGCTAGGAGAGCATTCTGCAAACATATCTTCCTTGTAAAACACCAAATAATGCATGCAGAGCCGAATTATGCCGATACCCGCTAATTATCCAAATCCAGAAAAGAGCCGTTAAATTCTACAACCACCTAAAAGGAAGCGATTCCCAAACCTTCCTTAACAAAGCCATCACCTACAGAGAAATTAACCTGGAGAAGAGCCCCCTTAAGCAAGCTAGTCCTGGGTCTCTATTCACAAACACAAACCGACCCCACAGAGTCCCAGGACAGCAACAAAATTAGACCCAACCAAATCATGAGAAAACAAAAAGATAATTACTTGACAGAGCTAACTAGAATGCAATTTGGTCCTAAACAGAGAGTACACAGTGGCAGAAAACCTGACCAATGTGACTGACCCAAAATTAAGGACATCTTTTACTATGTATAGACTTGGTGAGCCTTGCTATTGAGGAAGGTTGCTGAAGGCAGACCTGGCTCTCAAGAGAACACAGGCCATGTGCACACTGCCCACAAAATGAGGTGGAAACTGAGCTTCCTAACCTCCTGTCAAATGTATGACCATATTAGAGACACATCATTTCCTCAGATTACACAGACGCACAAAGACTTCGAAAACAAATCCAATTTTGATCAAATCCCATATCTATTGGGTGAAACACCACAGTCTTTATTATTTTGGAACTTTTGTGAGTGTAATGTTTACTGTACATTTTTTATTGTTTATTTCACTTTTGTTGATGATCTATTCCACTTGCTTTGGCAATGTAAACATATGTTTCCCATGCCAATAAAGCCCCTTAAATTGAAAGTGAATTGAGTAGAGGAGTGCTGGTGGAGCACGTGTTTCAGATGTGTTACTGTGGTATATTACTGAACTACATTACAGTGTGGTCATTATCAGAGAAATTAAGCAGGTAACTAACCATCCACTAATTAATGATATCAAACTGTTACATTTCGGATTTTTATAGATGTTATATATCGACGTGATGTACATTAATTTACGTAACATCAAGAATATGTGTAAAAAGGATATCCCCACTTGTACTCTGTCTCTCCCCATGTCTGCCTTTGTGGAAGGAGGACATAAAGCCCTGTTGAACTTGGACTGGTTCACACCCTCACCACTTGCTCCGTGTCCTAACCAGGTGCTACCACACAACCCCGGGGAAGCATTTAATGGTTTAATTGGCACTTAATTAGTTAATTGACCCCTGCCGGCTCAGGGGCAGGTGACAGTGGAGAGGGGGGGACCAAGCTGCTTCCTATGTCACCATCAGTCCTGCCAGTCATCACAGTCACACAGCCTGGAACAGCTTTCACTGGTCAAACATGTCATCTCAGCCAGGTTCTATATGTATGGGACTCTGAAAATATACAGAGGATAATTTGCCTGGAATAGGCAACCTCAGGATAATGAATCACATATGATGTTCCTCAGACATTCAGTTGAGTCATCCTCCCCAGATGTCTCAGCAGGATTAGCTTCATTGTGAGAGAAGAGTGGCTTTTAAACTGTTACTAACAACCTTTACCCAAAAAGAAAAATAACAGCATCAACAAATGTTTGCTGGTGTAAATAAAATATAAATATTTAAAACTATGATTGTGGAACTCGTTCACCACCTCTCCCAGCTAGACCAAAGGTGTTTTCTTCTTACTTAATTGAGCAGGCATTACAAATAAGAGGAGTTTTCAGGTCAACTAAACAGGGGGAGTAACTTTGGGCACCAGTCGCTCCGATAAAGACTTGCAGGTGTGACTAAGTACAGTCATATGTAAGCAAGTTGTGGACTCTTATTGGTGCTTGTGTATGTTTGTGTGTGGGAAATGCTGCTCTGTCGGCATATGTGTTAGCGTAGGTGAAGCATAGCTTGTCATTCTTCGTCTCATTCTCACACACACAAACACATTTGCTCTCTCTTTCCTATAGCCATAAAGACTATACAGTACACAACTTCTCACGCGTTCATGTGTGCTTGACGAACACTCTCCCTCTTGTAAACTCACTCAACAAAACAGCGATCCCACCCGCTCTGCTGTTTCCTTGGGTATGGTGGTCTTGGGTAGGGTTTGAGGGTTGGGGGGGATGTAAGAGTGGATCCCCCTGCAGGCAGTGTTTTTGTAGGTGAGATAAAAGCCCCCACACGGGCAGCTGTGACAGAGGGGGTAAAGCCCTTATCAAAGGCCCTGGGGGAGCAGGGAAGCTAGGGAGCGGGCTGGAGGGGGATTGCTGCGCCTCCAGAATGGGGGCTGGAACAGGGATGAGGGTGTCCTCGGCACCGGGGCACTTCAGCAGCTAAGAACAAACACCTGCCTCATTCATTTTCCATGGAACTTTCATTCACTGGGTACATGTGTGCTATGTAACTCAGAATATAGTACTGTAGTATCACGGCAAATATTATTCGTATTTGTAGCTACTAGTAGTAGCAGTAGGCATAGTAGTAGCATTGTTAGCAATACTTTCTAACCTAGTTATTTTGTGTAGCCAAGAAAGTGGTATATTTTTCATTTTTCTGTATGTTTGTCTATGTGCCAAAGCTGACTCTATTTGTGCATTAGTAGGTGTCCTTGTTGAATACGATTAAAGGGGAAAGCGACGCAAAAGTTTCCAAATAATTAAATCATGTATTTATTCGATAGGCTCAGGGCAGGAGCGTGTTGATTGTCGACATATTGAGTTACACGGGGAATCTGTAGGAAGTCTCAGAAAAGAGACAACCTAACGAAGCGCATGTGTGCGAGGAGCTACGAGGCTAGACAAATGCATTCAGACGAAATTTTTGAGTTTAGGTCATTCCGGTGGATCTCTTTTAATACGCAGAACTCAGAGTTTACAAGGCCGGTCTTTGCATTGGTCTCAAGGGGACAATATTTCATATATCCAAATTATTGAACATATTACCATTTCGTTATGATATCTCTTTGGCTAATATTTAAAGATTAATTTCTTAACGTAGACTTATTGTAGGCCTATAAAAAAGTATAATGCAATTAATCAGATTTATTTGGATATAGAAAATAAACGATTGAATAAGGCACATAATATCCTTAATCCTATTTAAATACTGCTAGGATCAGGAGATCAGAAATGAATAATGAATTAAATAAATTAATAAACAAAGGGTTTGAAACAAGTGAAATCTTCAAACGCTGCTGCATGCGCTGCCAAGCACAATTTACAAATACGCTCTTGAAAACACACGGTTTATTGGCCTTGTCGCACTGAAATGGAAAATTAAGTTTGACAAAATTAATTAATAACGGAGAGCATCACGGATGGATTTCAGTTTTGCTCTGACCTATTTTATGCTCACGGTGAACTAAAATGTAGGTGATTTGTTTTTCATTCAGATGTAGCCTACCCAAAACCATAATAATAACAATTATTTTTATCATAATAACAACAACAACAATAATCATCATCATCATCATATGCTTACTTATTTCTCAATTATGAATGATAAATTATTGTTATTTTTGTAAGCCTGCTTATTATGCTTATAGCAAAAACAGGCCATTGACTGTTGTGCAGCAGTGTTAATCAGCTTTGGGATTAAACAAATAATAATGCTTTTCATTAGGGCCTAAATATTTAAATTAAAGACTAGCTATATATAAAGACTATTCATAATCTCAGGGCTTGTAATTTTATGATAATTTATCCATGCGTGCAGGCCTATAGGCTGTTGAAAATACTTCTGTCATCAAACGTAGACTGAACAGGCTTTGTAAGGCCTGCAACACTGCACCCATCAGTCGATATAAATAGGCCTATCTTTTAAATGCCGCAGTGCGATATGTCTGAATCGCTTACGCACCTTTATGCTCTCCACGACAAGTCGTCCTAATAGTAGGCTATGGAAATGGACCCCACAAAATAACAGGTGGTTCAACTTTAGTTCCGAATAGGGCTTTTACACGCCGTATTGCGGTGGATATGCCGCCGCTTTTGGAGGATCATTTCATGACCCTGTCTCCGTGATGTTATGTGATTAAATCATTTAGTTACCCCAGGAAGACTAGCTGTCGCCATTGCCAATAAAAATCTAAATTACGGGGGAGACGTTTCAATAAGAGAAACGAAGCTTACAATGAAGAGAAAATGAAGTAGAATTAAGTAAATCCTGTCTCTAACTGTATATTATAACTGGGCATCTTTAAATACATTTAGGCCTACACAGGCATCAGATTTCTGGCAATAGTTGAACCAAACAATGATGAAATAATAAAGGCATAACAAATCAAGTCCATACATTAAACAGCAGTCGTGTTAGGGGCCCATCATAATTGAAGGCTTGGCCGCAGCCTTTCACTAAAACGCAATCTGCAATATATTTGACAGTGCTCAGACTTCATAACTGTATTAGTGTAATCCAGACTGCAATCGGCCCATCGTATCAGTCTGCCTACCAAATCATGCCAAGGCTGTAGCTTACATGAGGCAAGGCGGATGCGATTGTATAGGCTATTTGAATAATGGCAAGAATAATGATTGTCCATTAACGATCATTTATTATCCAATATTGTTAATTGATTCCTCACAAAATGGTTCTAGTTAGGCCTATGTTATTTGTCAAATGAAAGTGAGGGGACGTTGTATTATTTCTACTTTTGTTTCAATGGGAAAATGTTGGCCCTAATCTGCATGCGCTCTGTTCCTGCCATCCTCAGTACCAAACGTTCTAATCAGAAGTTCCCCTGGCATGTGTTCTAGAACCTCACTCCGACTTCGCTATCTTCTATCGAGATCCCCGACGCCCAAATACTTCCAGAATAGATATAAACTCTCAAACTGATTGCTTATAAAAGTTGTGAGGCTGTCAAAATGTGCCCACTGGATTTGGTGTTGATGTTGGATAACTTGAATAGGTCTGTAGTTTAATGTGCGCGAACAATTGCGCCTATGGCTTTCATGTGCAGTCTGTGCACGGTCTCTATAAGGGGCCAAACTGAAAGCCAAAACAACAATTAGAGATAAATGTATGTGTGCAAACAAGCGAATCAAAGGATCCGTTGTGTTTGTCGTGTCGGGTCTATGTGGGAGATCTCTCCCTCTCTCTCGGTGGTGACCTCTCATTTAATGCCATGCGTGTGAGGCACAAAGGCGAGCAGATGGACAGTCCTCTCTTCTCGCCTCTCCCTCCACGGATAGATAGACAGCTATGCGAAAGTATAACACAGACCAAAAAATAACACGCTCTAATGGCAGTTTCCTGAGGACGTGCTTTAAGCTCGATTATCGTCATCAACCCATGTAGAAAATAAAGAATAGAACAATACACTTTTAGAAAAAAAGGTTCTGGATAGAAGCGAAAAGGGTTCTATTCTTGCTCCATGTATGGCACCCCTAAAGGTTCTATAAAGAACCGAAATTGGTTCCATATAGAACCCTTTTTGGGACCCAAAGGTTCTATATGAAATCAAATTTGGTTCAGTGAAGAAGAACCCCTGGGGTTCTATATACACTATATATACAAAAGTATGTGGGCACCCCTTCAAATGAGTGGATTCGGCTATTTCAGCCACATCCGTTGCTGACAGGTGTATATAATCGACCAAACAGCCATGCATTCTTTATAGACAAACATTGGCAGTAGAATGGCCTTACTGAAGAGCTCAGTGACTTTAAACGTGGCACCGTCATCGGATGCCACCTTTCCAACAAGACAGTTCGTCAAATATCTGCCCTGCTAGAGCTGCCCAGGTCAACTGTTCTATTCTACAATGTAAAAAACAGTAAATAGATAAAGGAAACCCCTTGAATGAGTAGGTGTTCTAAAACTTTTGACCGGTAGTGTATATATATAGTACCAGACAAAAGTTTGGACACACCTACTCATTCAAAGTTTTCCTTTATTTTTACTATTTTCTACATTATAGAATAATAGTGAAGACATCAAAACTATGAAAAAGCACGTATGGAATCATGTAGTAACCAAAAAGTGTTAAGGATCCTCTAAAGGATCCACCCCCTTTTTTTCAATTTTCGCCTAAAATGACGTACCCAAATCGAACTGCCTGTAGCTCAGGCCCTGAAGCAAGGATATACATATTCTTGGTACCATTTGAAAGGAAACACTTTGAATTTTGTGGAAATGTGAGAGGAATGTAGGAGAATATAACACATTATATCTGGTAAAACATAATACAAAGAAAATAAAAAAAACATTATTTTGTATTTTTTTGTACCATCATCTTTGAAATGCAAGAGAAAGGCCATAAATGTATTATTCCAGCCCAAGTGCAATTTAGATTTCGGCCACTAGATGGCAGCAGGTTGTGTGCAACGTTTTAGACTGATCCAATGAACCATTTTATTTCTGTTCAAAATGTTGTATCAAGACTGCCCAAATGTGCCTAATTTGTTTATTAATAACTTTTCATGTTCAAAATTGTGCACTCTCCTCAAACAATAGCATGGTATTCTTTCACTGTAAATGCTACTGTAAATTGACAGTGCAGTTAGATTAATAAGAATTTAAGCTTTCTGCCAATATCAGATATGTCTATGTCCTGGGAAATTTTCTTGTTACTTACAACCTCATGCTAATTGCATTAGCCTACGTTAGCTCCACCTTCCCGTGGAAGGGACACCGATCCCGAAGAAGTTACAAATCAAAATATATTTAAGATTTGAGATTCTTCAAAGTAGCCACCTTTTGCATTGATGACAGCTTTGCACACTCTTGGCATTCTCTCAACCAACGTCATGAGGTAGTCACCTGGAATGTATTTCAATTAACAGATGTGCCTTGTTAAAGGTTCATTTCTTTCCGTCTTAATGCGTTTGAGCCAATCAGTTGTGTTGTGACAGGGTAGGGTTGGTATACAGAAGATAGCCCTATTTGGTAAAATACCAAGTCCATATTATGGCAAGAACAGCTCAAATAAGCAAAGAGAAATGACGGTGAAGGTCAGTCAATATGGAAATTTGAAGAACTTTTAACGTTTCTTCAAAAGCAGTCGCAAAGACCATCAAGCGCTATGATGAGGACCGCCACAGGAAAGGAAGACCCAGAGTTACCTCTGCTGCAGAGGATAAGTTCATTAGAGTTACCAGCCTCAGAAATTGCAGCCCAAATAAATGCTTCACAGAGTTCAAGTAACAGACACATCTCAACATCAACTGTTCAGAGGAGACGGCGTGAATCAGGCTTTCGTGGTCGAATTGCCGCGAATAAAACACTTCAAAAGGACAACAATAATAAGAAGAGACTTGCTTGGGCCAAGAAACACGAGCAATGGACATTAGACCAGTGGAAATCTGTTCTTTGGTCTGATGAGTCCAAATTTTAGACTTTTGGTTCCAACCGCAGTGTCTTTGTGAGATGCAGAGTAGGTGAACGGATGATGTGTGTGTCCCACCGTGAAGCATGGAGGAGGAGGTATGATGGTGTGGGGGTGCTTTGCTGGTGACACTGTCAGTGATTTATTTAGAATTCAATGCACACTTAACCAGCATGTCTACCACAGCATTCTGCAGAGATACACCATCCCATCTGGTTTGCGCTTGGGGGGACTATCATTTGTTTTTCAACAGGACAATGACCCAACATACCTGCAGGCTGTGTAAGGGCTTTTTGACCAAGAAGGAGAGTGATGGAGTGCTGCATCAGATGAGCTGGCCTCCAAAATCACTCGACCTCAACCCAATTGAGAAGTTTTGGGATGAGTTGGACCGGGGAGTGAAGGAAAAGCAGCCATCAAGTGCTCAACATATGTGGGAACTCTTTCAAGACTGCTGGAAAAACATTCCAGGTGAAGCTGGTTGCCAGGAATGTGCAAAGCTGTCATCAAGGTGAAGGGTGGCTACTTTGAAAAATCTAAAATATTAAATATGTTTTGAATTGTTTAACACTTTTTTGGTTACTACATGATTCCATATGTGTTATTTCATAGTTTTGATGTCTTCACTATTATTGTATAATGTATAAAATAGCTAAAATAAAGAAAATCCCTTGAATGAGTAGGTGGGTCCAAACTTTTGACTGGTACTGTTCATATATAACATTTAGAAATTTTGCCACATAAACAATGAAAATGCACGCATTACTAACGAAAACGACAGAATGTTACAATCAGCCCATTCCAACCACACACATACATTTAAATATATATATATATTGGATTTATATGGCCTGTTTGCATCATCATTAGGCGCATTGATTTATATCATTTCTGCAAGGACTTTTTAATTTGTGTTAGAATATAAATAGGAAAACATATGGGCTATTTTCTATACGTGTGTGTGTGTATCTTTTTCACCAAACTAGTGTTGCATTGTTGGCCGAGAATAGAGTGTGGTCTCTGAGTTTTGTAGCAGTCTCCCAGGCCGCGCTGGGAAGGTGTTGAAGCTGCAGAAGTGTATTTGGCGTGAATAGATCAGGGCCCAACAAAGCTATGGAGCTGCTGGGCTCTGCGGGGCTCAGACCGGTGTTTGGAAACCACTGGTTCGTGTGATGAGACCAGAGGGGAGTGCAGGGGCTCCCGATGCATTAGCCAGTAATAGGTTTGGGTGACCTAAACGATTTGTTGACTGGGACAATAAATCTGTTGTGTGTTTCTTGGCATGCTGAGGAGGGGATTACAAGTTGTCGCGCAAAGGAATGCAAATTGCAAGCCAAACTCTCAGAGAGGTCTTTGGAGGAGCTGGCTATTTGGAGCTTTTGTGCAGATTCCTGCTCCTTTTTCTTTATTTTATGTTTTTCTATTAGTCCTAATAACTGTGAAGGGTCTGTGAGTAGCCACTGTATTCATCTCAAATCAATGGATTACCCACACCGAGCCATATAGACCTCCAACATTTGCATTCTATCGAATTCTAGAGCCGAGAGGTGACCAGGAGGACAATTGCGTTGTCTTTTCAGATGGCCAAATGGAAATCTTGAATCTTAAATGACATTCTGTCTCTATCCACCCCCCTCCACCCCTTTCCAAAACACCTCTGATATATAGTCCCTATTTTTAAATTAAAATGTATTTTGTTATGGATTTTCTCACTTGGTTCGAGCCCTCTGGTATAAAGGTTAGACTCAAACAGGCTTCGTTTGCTGATGAAAACATCTGGTGTCCGGCATCAGTTTGAGAGGTTGGTTAAACAAATAGTCAAATATACTACAAAAATACAATATTACATTATTATAATAATTATTCTTTTTATTCGTGTATTTGGTTGGTCAATTTTCTGCTTAAATTCGGAAAATTGCAATATTGTACATTATTTTATATTTATACATATTTTCTTCAAACCATTCTGTCAGATGGGGATCTGATTTAAATCGCGTCCGCTGCTCAACGCGTCAACCATTGGTTGCGTTCCACTTCGTCGACTGTGCCGCTGGGCACCAGATTGCTTTAAAATAAACTGTGGTTAGCTGATACTTAAAACACCTATCCAGGCGTTGCAAGACCTGATATGCGTCAGCAACGCTTTGGCAGAGGAACGCCATTACCTTTTCATTTCTGGGACGTCGTTAATGATATTTCTACCTTGGTAGGTAGATGGTTCCTTACAAAACGGAGTGTTTGTAATTAGCTACCATGGGCTCAATCAAGGCAGTTAATCGTCATACCCTCTCCTAGTGACTGTGGAACATAGTTAAGAAATAATTGTCCACAAAAATGTTGTCCTGTATCATCACTTGTTACAAACGTTTATCAGACGTTTTGCAATTGTGCAGGATTACTTTTCTAGAGATATTGGCTATTATACGTTTTTGACGCTTGACACATTTTAGTCTAGTCATATTGTACTATGCCAAGAGTCTGGTTTGCTTTGCGTTCTGTACTAAACCGTACTGAGGGCGTTCTGCCAAGTATCTGTCATTACAGATGCTTGAGGGAGGTCTGATGAAACCACAGCACACGGGAAACTCAACACCGAGAGAGCGGGATTATTTATCTAAAACCAGCGGTAGGTGGTCTGATCCACATCTACGGCGACTAGTTGAATATGAGACAATTCAGACTACTGATTCTGCTTAACTAAACTCACACTATCATGCATTAGTAGTCCCACACCCATTTTTAAATATACTGTATTTATTTTAGTCATTTAGCAGACCCTCATCCGGAGTGATTTACAATTAGTGCATTCATCTTGAAGCAGTATTCTGCAGGTCGTGGGCGACCCTATATCGCCCTACTTGTGTAGTGTTTTCACTTTGAACGATAAAAAACAAGAAGGGTTTCCCTGAGCGGCTTTGGACTGGCCGTCTGGGCAATGTGTGACTTTGAATTAAATCCTGCCTACTCAAATGAACCTGCTGGCATGGCCCGGAGCAGAAATGAAAGCCACTTGCTAACATTACAGCAGCCAGAAACTAACACAGAGCTGAAGAAGCCAACAAGCTATCTAACTTGTTTGCAGATAAACTGTCCTTGTAGCAGTGAGAAAAGAAACAAGCATCATTCTCGGTTCTTGGATATGAATCAACTCGACCCCAAAAGAGAAAAATAAGCAAAAAAAGGCTGCTCATGACCAATCCAGAAGCCGGATAAACAGTGGAAAATGCAGAGTTCAAAACAACTGGGAACTCTGAAATCTCGGACTTCCAACTTCAGTGTGTTCAAGACAACTGTGAACTTGTAAAAAACTAGCTCCAACTGGGATTATTTGTTTTTTGAACAGTCATCCAACTTGGAATTCCAAGTCGGAAACTCTGGCATCTTTCTAGAGCTCTGACTTTCCGACCTAAAAATCATTGAAGTCACGATTTTACCTTGTTTCTGTAACGATATTCCTCTTCGTCTGATGAAGAGTAGTCAAGATCGGACCAAAACGCAGCGTGGTAAGTGTCCATGTTAAATTTATTTAACTCAGAACACTAAATAACAAAAACAACAAAAAGACGAACGAAACCGAAACAGTTCTGTCTGGTGCAGACACAAAGACATAAAACAAACTACCCACAACACACAGGTGGAAAAAGGCTACCTAAGTATGGTTCTCAATCAGAGACAACGATTGACAGCTGCCTCTGATTGGGAACCATACCAGGCCAAACACATAGAAGTACAAAACATAGAACAAAACATAGAATGCCCACCCCAACTCATGCCCTGACCAAACCAAAATAGAGACATAAAAAGGATCTCTAAGGTCAGGGCGTGACAGTACCCCCCCCAAAGGTGTGGACTCCGGCCGCAAAACCTAAACCTATAGGGGAGGGTCTGGGTGGGCATCTATCCGCGGTGGCGGCTCTGGTGCGGGACGTGGACCCCGCTCCACCTTAGTCTTGGCCCACTTAGGTGGCGCCTCTGGAGCGGAGACCCCCGCCGACCCCGGACAGGAGGGCGACTCTGGCAGCTCCGGACAGGAGGGAGACTCTGGCAGCTCCGGACAGGAGGGAGACTCTGGCAGCTCCGGACAGGAGGGAGACTCTGGCAGCTCCGGACAGGAGGGAGACTCTGGCAGCTCCGGACAGGAGGGAGACTCTGGCAGCTCCGGACAGGAGGGAGACTCTGGCAGCTCCGGACAGGAGGGAGACCCTGGCTGCTCCGGACAGGAGGGAGACTCTGGCTGCTCCGGACAGGAGGGAGACTCTGGCTGCGCCGGACAGGAGGGAGACTCTGGCTGCTCCGGACAGGAGGGAGACTCTGGCTGCGCCGGACAGGAGGGAGACTCTGGCTGCGCCGGACAGGAGGGAGACTCTGGCTGCGCCGGACAGGAGGGAGACTCTTGCAGCTCCGGACAGGAGGGAGACTCTGGCAGCTCCGGACAGGAGGGCGTCGCTGGCTGCTCCGGACTAGAGGGCGTCGCTGGAGGCTCCGGACTAGAGGGCGTCGCTGGAGGCTCCGGACTAGAGGGCATCGCTGGAGGCTACGGACAAGAGGGCGACGCTGGAGGCTCCGGACTGAAGGGCGTCGCTGGAGGCTCCGGACTGACGGCTTTTGTTGGAGGCCTTGTGCCATAACTCCTCACTGGAGGCTTCGTGCCATGGATCATCACTGGAGGCTTCGTGCCATGGATCATCACTGGAGGCTTCGTGCCATGGATTATCACTCGAGGCTTCTTGCCATGGATCATCACTGGAGGCTTCGTTCTGGGAGCAGGCACAGGACTCACCAGGCTGGGAAGGCATGCAGGAGGCCTTGTCCTTGGCCGAGGCACCGGATGCACTGGGCCGTGGAGGCGCACTGGAGGTCTCGAGCAACAAGCCTGCACAACCCGTCCTGGCTCGATGCCCACTCTAGCCCGGCCGATGCGAGGAGCTGCGATGTAGCGCACCGGGCTATGAACATGTACTGGAGACACCGTGCGCTCCACCGCATAGCACGGTGCCTGACCAGTACGGCGCTCCACCCGGTAAACGCGGGGAGTTGGCTCAGGTCTCCTACCTGACTCCGCCAATCTCCCCGTGTGCCCCCCCCAAAAAACATTCTGGGACTGCCTCTCGTGCACCTCTCCTCGAGCTAACTCCTCGTAGCGTCGCCGCTCCGCTTCGGCTGCCTCCAGCTCCTCTTTAGGACGGCGATACTCTCCCGGCTGTGCCCAGGGTCCCTTGCCGTCCAAGATTTCCTCCCATGTCCAGGAGTCCATCAATTTCTGCTCCTTCCTCCACGCTGCTTGGTCCTTTGGTGGTGGGTAGTTCTGTAACGATATTCCTCTTCGTCTGATGAAGAGTAGTCAAGATCAGACCAAAACGCAGCGTGGTAAGGGTCCATGTTAAATTTATTTAACTCAGAACACTAAATAACAAAAACAACAAAAAGACGAACGAAACCGAAACAGTTCTGTTTGGTGCAGACACAAAGACATAAAACAAACTACCCACAACACACAGGTGGAAAAAGGCTACCTAAGTATGGTTCTCAATCAGAGACAACGATTGACAGCTGCCTCTGATTGGGAACCATACCAGGCCAAACACATAGAAGTACAAAACATAGTACAAAACATAGAATGCCCACCCCAACTCACGCCCTGACCAAACCAAAATAGAGACATAAAAAGGATCTCTAAGGTCAGGGCGTGACAGTTTCTTTCGAGTTCCAAGTTGTTTTGAGGTTTCTGAAGTCTGAGAATTCCGAGTTCCCAGTTCCCAGTTGTTTTGAACGAGGCATGATAAGTAAGTGTAACATGTGTCATGCTAATGCAACCATCCTATTACTTGATGGCCCATAGTCCACCAATATGTCACGCAGATGAGCCATTGTTTACTTGACCGACCACGCTGGATATTCAGTCGTTCTGGTGGGTAGTTCACACGAGGTAGGAATCAATGCTGAATATAGGCAGGCAATGTCTTGAGCAGGCAAACATAGCTAACTATTTTGGTAGATTACCAACAAAATAATTATTGAATCACAAATCATAACAAAAAATGTATACAGCATTTGTTACCTCTCTTTCAGTGTTGGGGTTTACACAACCACAACTTGTGCAGCTCAGGTTCCCTTGAAATCAGACTCAATCAGTCTCCACCAGTATCTCCCTGAGAAATATGTTTGAGTGATGTTACTGCATAGCCGATGGAAGTAGGGGTGCTGAGGGTGCTGCAGCACCCCCGATAAATCAAAAAATAAATAATAATAATAATGTTTCAAAAAATTATTACAAAAATTTCCCTCCACAAATGTGTGAAGTAGGCCTTTTTTGGGGTTGTTCTAGGGCAAAAATGCTGTTGACCACCTAGCTAGCACTATCATCTAGGGGGAAGCTTGTTCCACCATTGGGGTGCCAGGACAGAGAAGAGCTTTGACTGGGCTGTGCGGGAGCTGCCCTCCTGTAGGGGTGGGAGGGCCAACAGATCAGAGGTAGCGGAATAGTTTCTGCTTGGGTTGGGATGTAGGGTTTGAGCATTGGTTGAAGGTAAGGAGGGGCAGTTCTCCTTGCTGCTCCGTAGGCAAGCACCAGGGTCTTGAAGATGATCTGAGCTTTGACTGGAAGCCAGTGGAATGTGCAGAGGAGTGGAGTGACATGGGAGAACTTAGGAAGGTTGAACATCAGGTGGGCTGCGGCATTCTGGAAAAGTTGCAGGGTTTTGATGGCACAAGCGGGGAGCCCAGCCAACAGAGAATTGCCAGTAGTCTAGACGGGAGATCATCAAATGAAATTAAATCAAATGTATTTATATAGCCCTTCTTACATCAGCTGATATCTCAAAGTGCTGTACAGAAACCCAGCCTAAAACCCCAAACAGCAAGCAATGCAGGTGTAGAAGCACGGTGGCTAGGAAAAACTCACTAGAAAGGCCCAAACCTAGGAAGAAACCTAGAGAGGAACCAGGCTATGAGGGGTGGCCAGTCCTCTTCTGGCTGTGCCGGGTGGAGATTATAACAGAACATGGTCAAGATGTTAAAATGTTCATAAATGACCAGCATGGTCCAATAATAATAATCACAGTAGTTGTCGAGGGTGCAACAAGTCAGCACCTCAGGAGTAAATGTCAATTGGATTTTCATAGCCAATCATTAAGAGTATCTCTACCGCTCCTGCTGTCTCTAGAGAGTTGAAAACAGCAGGTCTGGGACAGGTAGCACGTCCGGTGAACAGGTCAGGGTTCCATAGCCGCAGGCAGAACAGTTGAAACTGGAGCAGCAGCACGGCCAGGTGGACTGGGGACAGCAAGGAGTCATCATGCCAGGTAGTCCTGAGGCATGGTCCTAGGGCTCAGGTCCTCCGAGAGAGAGAAAGAGAGAGAGAAAGAGAGAATTAGAGAGAGCATACTTAAATTCACACAGGACACCGGATAAGACAGGAGAAGTACTCCAGATATAACAGACTGACCCTAGCCCCCCGACACATAGACTACTGCAGCATAAATACTGGAGGCTGAGACAAGAGGGGTCAGGAGACACTGTGGCCCCATCCGATGATACCCCCGGACAGGGCCAAACAGGCAGGATATAACCCCACCCACTTTGCCAATGCACAGCCCCCACACCACTAGAGGGATATTTTCAACCACCAACTTACCATCCTGAGACAAGGCCGAGTATAGCCCACAAAGATCTCCGCCACGGCACAACCCAAGGGGGGGCGCCAACCCAGACAGGAAGATCACGTCAGTGACTCAACCCACTCAAGTGACGCACCCCTCCTAGGGACGGCATGGAAGAGCACCAGTAAGCCAGTGACTCAGCCCCTGTAATAGGGTTAGAGGCAGAGAATCCCAGTGGAGAGAGGGGAACCGGCCATGCAGAGACAGCAAGGGCGGTTCGTTGCTCCAGAGACTTTCCGTTCACCTTCACACTCCTGGGCCAGACTACACTCAATCATATGACCTACTGAAGAGATGAGTCTACAGTAAAGACTTAAAGGTTGAGACCGAGTCTGCGTCTCTCACATGGAGCTCTATAGGAGAAAGCCCTGCCTCCAGCTGTTTGCTTAGAAATTCTAGGGACAATTAGGAGGCCTGCGTATTGTGACCGTAGCGTACGTGTAGGTATGTACGGCAGGACCAAATCGGAAAGATAGGTAGGAGCAAGCCCATGTAATGCTTTGTAGGTTAGCAGTAAAACCTTGAAATCAGCCCTTGCCTTAACAGGAAGCCAGTGTAGGGAGGCTAGCACTGGAGTAATATGATCAAATTTTTTGGTTCTAGTCAGGATTCTAGCAGCCGTATTTAGCACGAACTGAAGTTTATTTAGTGCTTTATCCGGGTAGCCGGAAAGTAGAGCTTTGCAGTAGTCTAACCTAGAAGTAACAAAAGCATGGATTCATTTTTCTGCATAATTTTTGGACAGAAATGTTCTGATTTTTGCAATGTTACATAGATGGAAAAAAGCTGTCCTTGAAACAGTCTTGATATGTTTGTCAAAAGAGAGATCAGGGTCCAGAGTAACGCCGAGGTCCTTCACAGTTTTATTTGAGTAGACTGTACAACCATCAAGATTAATTGTCAGATTCAACAGAAGATCTCTTTGTTTCTTGGGACCTAGAACAAGCATCTCTGTTTTGTCCGAGTTTAAAAGTAGAACATTTGCAGCCATCCACTTCCTTATGTCTGAAACACAGGCTTCTAGCGAGGGCAATTTTGGGGCTTCACCATGTTTCATTGAAATGTACAGCTGTGTGTCATCCGCATAGCAGTAAAAGTTAACATTATGTTTTCGAATGACATCCCCAAGAGGTCAAATATATAGTGAAAACAATAGTGGTCCTAAAACGGAACCTTGAGGAACACCGAAATTTACATAAGTGCCTGGATTAGGACCGGCACCACTTCCTTTGTGAGGAAAGGTCATACTCTACAGATGTTGAAGAGCATGAACCTGCAGGAGTGAGTCGCTGCTTTGATGTTTGCAGAGAACGACAGGGTATTGTCCAGGCTCACGCCTAGGTTCTTTGCACTCTGGGAGGGGGACACAGTGGAGTTGTCAACTGACATGGAGAGGTCTTGGAGCGGGCAGAGCTTCCCTGGGAGGAAGAGGCGCTCCGTTTTGTTGGGCTTGAGGTGGTGAGCCAACATCCAAGCTGAGATGTCTGCCAGGCACGCAGAGATGCGTGTCGCCCCTTGGGTGTCAAAAGGGGGAAGGAGAAGAGTAGTTGAGTGTCATCCGCATAGCAATGATAGGAAAGACCATGTGAGGATATGACAGAGCTGAGTGACTTGATGTAAAAAGAAAAGAGGAGAGGGCCTAGAACCGAGCCCTGGGGGACACCAGTAAGAGAGAGCAAGTGGTGCAGACACAGATCCTCTCCACTCCATCTGGTAGGATGGAACTGGTGGTACCGGGCTGAGGACACGCACCTCAGGGCGAGTGCGGGGAAGAGTCTCCAACCTGACTCAGCCAATCTCCTCGTGTGCCCCCCCCCCCCCCCCCAAAAAATGACTTGGGGCTGCCTCTCGGGCTTCCGTGCTAACCGTGTCCCCTCGTATCGTCGCCGTTCCTCCTGCACTATCTCCACCTGCTTCCATGGTAGGCGATCCTCTCCTGCCAATATTTCCTCCCACGTCCAGGATCCTTTACCGTCCAAAATCTCATCCCATGTCCATGATGTCTGCTCCTTCTGAACACGCTGCTTGGTCCTTTTATGGTGGGTTCCTCTGTCACGGCCGTCAAAAGAAGGAGACCAAGGCGCAGCGTGGTATGCGTACATTCTTTATTATAATAAGAATGAACACTGAACAAACGAACCAAAATAACAAAACGACACGTGAAGCTATACAAATGAGTGCTGACAGGCAACTACACATAGACAAGAACCCACGAACACCAAAGGGAAAATGGTTACCTAAATATGATCCCCCATCAGAGACAACGATAAACAGCTGCCTCTGATTGGGAACCATATCAGGCCACCATAGACATACAAATCACCTAGACCTACAAAAACCCTAGATATTCAAAAAACCCTAGACAATACCAAAACTAACGTACCCACCCTAGTCACACCCCGACCTAACCAAAATATAAAGAAAACAGAGATATATCAAGTCAGGGCGTGACAGTAGGGGTGGTATACAGATGTTAGCCCTACTTGGTAAAATACCAAGTCCATATTATGGCAAAAACAGCTCAAATAAGCAAAGACAAATGACAGTCCATCATTACTTAAGGCATGAAGGTCAGTCAATCCGTAAAACTTTACAAACTTTTAAAGCGTTTTCTAGTGCAGTTGCAAAATCCGCTATGGCGCTATGATGAAACTGGCTCTCAGGATCGCCACAGGAAAGGAAGACCCAGAGTTACCTCTACTGCAAAGGATAAGTTCATTAGAGTTACAATCCTCAGAAATTGCAGTCCAAATAAATGCTTGACAGAGTTCAAGTAACAGACACATCTCAACATCAACTGTTCAGAGGGGACTGCGTGAATCAGGCCTTCGTGGTCCAATTTCTGCAAAGAAACCACTACTAAAGGACACCAATAAGAAGGAGAGACTTGCTTGGGCCAAGAAACACGAGCAATGGACATTAGACCGGTGGAAATCTGTCCTTTGGTCTGATGAGTCCAAATGTGAGATTTTTGGTTCCAACCGCTGTGTCTTTGTTAGACGCAGAGCAGGTGAATGGATGATCTCTGCATGTGTGGTTCCCACAGTGAAGCTTTGATGAGGAGGTGTGATGGTGTGGGGGTGCTTTGCTTGTGACACTGTCAGTGATTTGTTTAGAATTCAAGGCACACTTAACCAGCATTGATACCACAGCATTCTGCAGCGATACGCCATCCCATCTGGTTTGCGCTTAGTGGGACTAGCATTTGTTTTTCAACAGGACAATGACCCAACACACCTCCAGGCTGTGTAAGGGCTATTTGACCAACAAGGAGAGTGATGGAGTGCTGCATCAGTTGACCTGGCCTCCACAATCACCGGACCTCAACCCATTTGTGATGGTTTGGGATGAGTTGGACTGCAGAGTGAAGGAAAAGCCAACAACAAGTGCTCAGCATATGTGGGAACTCCTTCAAGACTGTTGGAAAAGAATTCCAGGTGAAGCTGGTTGAGAGAATGCCAAGAGTTTGCAAAGCTGCCATCAAGGTGAAGGCGGGCTACTTTGACAAATCTAAAATATATAATATATTTTGATCTGTTTAAAAATGTTTGGTTACTTCATGATTCCATATGTGTTATTTCCTATTTTTCATGTCTTCACTATTATTGTATAATGTAGAAAATAGTAAAAATAAAGAAAATCCCTTGAATGAGTGTGTCCAAACTTTTGACAGGTACTGTATATATATTTTTAATACAGACTAGCTAATAAATATGTGAAAATTGACAAATGATTCAATGGATTACGGCAATGTTATGGTAAAAGAAATTGGATGTGCAAAAATCCAAGTTTGCACCTCGTATATAAATGTACTCCATTGCTCAGGCGGCCAAGCGGCCTTTCTGCTCATCTCAGTCGCAAAGAGAAATAACTTTGCACCTGTTTCTGGTTAATCAACAATGTTGTGCTGGTGGGTGGTAACATTCAAATAAAACCCAGCCCTTAAACAGCACGTAGGCTGAAAATAATTTGTATGTCATATTATAGGAAAAGTCACCGCATATTATAGGAAAAGTCACCGCATACACACGGATTTGCATGAAGAGAAAGTGGGCAAAGAGAACATTTTGCAATTTTACAGCTAATTTCCTGCAATTGTACACATTTTGCCATGGGGTGGAGAGACATTTTTGCAGTTTTTAAAGTAATTTCCTGACTAACTGACATGGGCTAAATGAGTGGCTGTCTTGGGGGGGGGAGGGGGGAGCTAGATGACCTCTTATGTTGCTTATGCACAGGGCCGTCCCTCTTTGGATTGTATTTCTCTCATTCTCTGTTCTCTCTCTGTCTCTCTCTATTTCTCTCATACACGCATACGCCAGAATGCTCACACACACCCACACCTATTGACCAGGCCTTTACTTCATATGATGGCTTGTGTACAGTATTTCTCACTACTAAGCAGTTTATAACATGCTGTCTATTTGTGTTCTTTATCACAGTTTCCTCTCCTCCCCTCATTGGAATCAATGACGAGAGATGTGCTGTTTTAATTAAAGAACAACATTGTCTTTATCTTAGAGCAGCTCCACTCCTCACTGTAAGGCATGCCACCTCTATCCAGCCATACAACCAGGAAGAGAAGGCCTATAGTGGCTCACCCAGCCCAACTTGGCCCACACACTCAATGGCTTTTAATGGTGCGATTATAAAACCTCTTGTCACATGAGGGAGTTACAATGATGTTTTACAACCCCAGCTTTCAGAGATGAGCCATAATATCTCCCCCCTTTTAAACAGGCCTCTGTGTTTGCAAGGAGTTGCATAACGTCAAAGATCATTATTTTAAAATGCACATTAAAACAGGGTGTGTGCCCTGATGTGTCCCATAAAGTGGACACTTAAGCACAAGGCCATAGAGATGGGGAAACACACACAGGCTGATGGTGTCTTTTTATGTGAGACTAAGAGATCAGGCCATTTAGCTTGAAACACACAGGGGCCATCCTGAAAGCGTCACACCATTATAGCTGGAGAGAGAGATAATGGCAGTTTCATCAGGCTAAGCAACAGGAAATATAATATCCCATATTTAATCTGTCTCTCTCAATGTCAATTCATCAGTATATATTTATGCATCTTTTCTACAGAGCTTTATTCATCTCTTCCTTTGGTTCATTTTCTTTGATCAACATTAGTGTTTAAATCCTGACCTGTGTGAAGGTTGGCTGATGCAATCGCAGGAGCGCTGGCTGCTGAGAGGAGCACACAATTGAACAGGATTCATTTTATAAATACTATCATGACACGGAACAAAGACGTGAATATCCATTTCCAAGGAAGAGCGCAAGTGGCTCCCGTTCAGCCCACTGTATGTTTCCCGGGTAACCCAATGGGATGCAGATCAGCAGAGGCAGGCCCTTGTGTCCTCCTGCTATTCAGCCTGATGATGACTATCACTTCTGTACATGGAGAGGCAGGTGGGAGTTACAATACGCTCACAACCATTGGCCACATCTTTTTTTCTCTCTCCATCTCTGAATTGATCAATTTGGCTCTTTTTCTTTTTTGCCCTTCCACTTAGGGAAGGCAGAATCCCTTAAACCGCTCACTTACAGCGCGGGCGGCCCGGCAGGGAGAGGTCAGTGTTATCTAAACAGACCCATTGGGCTATTTGCTATAGCACCCTCCATCTGGGAGGAAGCAAGAGGAATCAGCCCATCACTTCAATCAGACACGCCAGCCACAAGCAGCACACAATGAATTTATAATGTCGAGCACAGAGGGATCAAATCAGATGAAACCCTAAGAGAGAGGGAAAGCGAGAGAGGGAGAGGCGAGAGAGAGATGGAGATAGAGAGAGAGAGGATGTGTGTGTGTCTGAGAGAGAGTTAAGTTATCGTTGTCAATGGCGGCTATTTTGCTTGTGTTGTTGTTTGTTTGCAGATGGAAACAAACAAGAAATTGTTGAAGGTGAGGAAATGGAGTGTGACAAATCCAGCAGTAAATAGTGTGTTGTGCAGCCTAGTGTGTTTGTTTGTTTGTGTGTGTGTGTGTGTGTGTGTGTGTGTGTGTGTGTGTGTGTGTGTGTGTGTGTGTGTGTGTGTGTGTGTGTGTGTGTGTGTGTGTGTGTGTGTGTGTGTGTGTGTGTGTGTGTGTGTGTGTGTTTGTGTAATAGATATATAGATTCTGTAGTTACTGTATCTAAATAGTTACTGCTGTGCAGATAGACAACGCAGATAGACAACGCAGATAGATGTACACTACCATTCAAAAGTTTGGGGTCACTTATAGTAAATGTCCTTGTTTTTGAAAGAAAATCACATTTTGTGTCCATTAAAATAACATGATCAGAAATACAGTGTAGATTTGTTGTAAATGACTATTGTAGCTGGAAATGGCAGATTTTTTATGGAATATCTACATTTAAAATATATATATATATTTCACCTTTATTTAACTAGGTAGGCTAGTTGAGAACAACTTCTCATTTGCAACTGCGACCTGGCCAAGATAAAGCATAGCAATTCGACACATACAACAACACAGAGTTACACATGGAATAAACAAAACATACAGTCAATAATACAGTAGAAAAATAAGTCTATATACAATGTGAGGTGAGATAAGGGAGGTAAAGGCAAAAAAAGGTCATGGTGGCGAGGTAAATACAATATAGCAAGTAAAACACTGGAATGGTAGATTTGCAGTGGAAGAATGTGCAAAGTAGAAATATAAATAATGGGGTGCAAAGGAGCAAAATAAATAAATAAATAAATACAGTAGGGGTAGAGGTAGTTGTTTGGGCTCAATTATAGATGGGCTATGTACAGGTGCAGTAATCTGTGAGCTGCTCTGACAGCTGGTGCTTAAAGCTAGTGAGGGAGATATGAGTCTCCAGCTTCAGAGATTTTTGCAGTCCGTTCCAGTCATTGGCAGCAGAGAACTGGAAGGAAAGACGACCAAAGGAGGAATTGGCTTTGGGGGTGACCAGTGAGATATACCTGCTGGAGCGCGTGCTACGAGTGGGTGCTGCTATGGTGACCAGTGAGCTGAGATAAGGCGGGGCTTTACCTAGCAGAGACTTGTAGATGACCTGTAGCCAGTGGGTTTGGCAACGAGTATGAAGCGAGGGCCAACCAACGAGAGCGTACAGGTCGCAATGGTGGGTAGTGTATGGGGCTTTGGTGACAAAACGGATGGCACTGTGATAGACTGCATCCAGTTTGTTGAGTAGAGTGTTGGAGGCTATTTTATAGATGACATCACCGAAGTCGAGGATCGGTAGAATGGTCAGTTTTTCGAGGGTATGTTTGGCAGCATAAGTGAAGGATGCTTTGTTGCTAAATGGGAAGCCGATTCTAGATTTAATTTTGGATTGGAGATGTTTAATATGAGTCTGGAAGGAGAGTTTACAGTCTAACCAGACACCTAGGTATTTGTAGTTGTCCACGTATTCTAAATCAGAGCCGTCCAGAGTAGTGATGCTGGACGGGCGAGCAAGTGCGGGCAGTGATCGGTTGAATAGCATGCATTTAGTTTTACTTGCATTTAAGAGCAGTTGGAGGCCACGGAAGGAGAGTTGTATGGCATTGCAGCTCGTCTGGAGGTTATTTAACACAGTGTCCAAAGAGGGGCCAGATGTATACAGAATGGTGTCGTCTGCGTAGAGGTGTATCAGAGAATCACCAGCAGCAAGAGCAACATCATTGATGTATACAGAGAAGAGAGTCGGCCCTAGGATTGAACCCTGTGGCACCCCCATAGAGACTGCCAGAGGTCCGGACAACAGGCCCTCCGATTTGACACACTGAACTCTATCAGAGAAGTAGTTGGTAAACCAGGCGAGGCAATCATTTGAGAAACCAAGGCTGTCGAGTCTGCCAATAAGAATGTGGTGATTGACAGAGTCGAAAGCCTTGGCCAGGTCGATGAATACGGCAGTAATGTCTCTTATCGATGGCGGTTATGATGTCGTTTAGGACCTTGAGCGTGGCTGAGGTGCACCCATGACCAGCTCTGAAACCAGATTACATAGCGGAGAAGGTACGGTGGGATTCGAAACGGTCGGTAATCTGTTTGTTAACTTGGCTTTCGAAGACCTTAGAAAGACAGGGTAGGATAGATATAGGTCTGTAGCAGTTTGAGTCTAGAGTGTCACCCCCTTTGAAGAGGGGGATGACCGCGGCAGCTTTCCAATCTTTGGGAATCTCAGACGATACGAAAGAGAGGTTGAACAGGCTAGTAATAGGGGTTGCAAATATTTCGGCAGATCATTTTAGGAAGAGAGGGTCCAGATTGTCTAGCCCGGCTGATTTGTAGGGGTCCAGATTTTGCAGCTCTTTCAGAACATCAGCTATCTGGATTTGGGTGAAGGAGAAATACATAGGCGTACAGAGGCCCATTATCAGCAACCATCACTCCTGTTCCAATGGCACGTTGTGTTCGCTAATCCAAGTTTATCATTTTAAAAGGGCAATTGATCATTAGAAAAGCCTTTTGCAATTATGTTAGCACAGCTGAAAACTGTTGTCCTGATTAAAGAAGCAATGAAACTGGCCTTCTTTAGACTAGTTGAGTATCTGGAGCATCAGCATTTGTGGGCTGGATTACAGGCTCGAAATGTCCAGAAACAAAGAACTTTCTTCTGAAACTCGTCAGTCTATTCTTGTTCTGAGAAATGAAGGCTATTCCATGCGAGAAATTGCCAAGAAACTGAAGATCTCTTACAACGCTGTGTATTACTCCCCTCACAGAACAGCTCAAACAGTCTCTAACCAGAATAGAAAGAGAAGTGGGAGGCCCCGGTGCACAACTGAGCAAGAGGACAAGTACATTAGTGTGTCTAGTTTGAGAAACAGACGCCTCACAAGTCCTCAACTGGTAGCTTCATTAATTAGTACCCACAAAACACCAGTCTCAATGTCAAAAGTGAAGAGGCGACTCCGGGATGCTGGCATTCTAGACAGAGTACCTCTGTACAGTGTCTGTGTTCTTTTGCCCATCTTAATCTTTTATTTTTATTGGCCAGTCTGAGATACAGTTGAAGTCGAAAGTTCACATACACCTTAACCAAATACATTTAATACTCAGTTTTTCACAATTCCTGACATTTAATCCTAGTAAAAAATCCCTGTCTTAGGTCAGTTAGGATCACCACTTTATTTTAAGAATGTGAAATGTCAGAATAATAGGAGAGAGAATGATTTATTTCAGCTTTTATTTCTTTCATCACATTCCCAGTGGGTCAGAAGTTTACTTTCACTCTATTAGTATTTGATAGCATTGCTTTTAAAATTGTTTCATTTGGGTCAAAGGTTTCAGGTAGCCTTCCACAAGCTTCCCACAATAAATTGGGTGAATTTTGGCCCATTCCTCCTGACACAGCTGGTGTAACTGAGTCAGGTGTGTAGCCCTCCTTGCTCGCACACACTTTTTCAGTTCTGCCCAAAAATGTTCTATAGGATTGAGGTCAGGGCTTTGTGATGGCCACTCCTTGACTTTGTTGTCCTTAAGCCATTTTGCCACAGCTTTGGAAGTATGCTTGGGGTCATTGTCCATTTGGAAGACCCATTTGCGACCAAGCATTAACATTAACATTTGGCATTATGGCAAAACAGTTCTATTTTTGTTTCATCAGACCAGAGGACAGTTCTCCGAAAAGTACGATCTTTGTCCCCATGTGCAGTTGCAAACCGTAGTCTGGCTTTTTTATGGTGGTTTTGGAGCAGTGGCTTCTTCCTTGCTGAGCGGCCTTTCAGGTTATGTCGATATAGGACTCGTTTTACTGTAGATATAGATACTTTTGTACCTGTTTCCTCCAGCATCTTCACAAGGTCCTTTGCTGTTGTTCTGGGATTGATTTGCACTTTTCGCACCAAAGTACGTTCATCTTTAGGAGACAGAACGCGTCTCCTCCTGAGCGGTACGTCGGCTGCGTGGTCCCATGGTGTTTATACTTGCGTACTATTGTTTGTACAGATGAACGTGGTACATTCAGGCGTTTGGAAGTTGCTCCCAAGGATGAACCAGACAATTTTTTTCTGAGGTCTTGGCTGATTTCTTTAGATTTTCCCATGATGTCAAGCAAAGAGGCACTGAGTATGAAGGTAGACCTTGAAATACATCCACAGGTACACCTCCAATTGACTCAAATTATGTCAATTAGCCTATCAGAAGTTCTAAAGCCATGACATCATTTTCTGGAATTTTCCAAGCTGTTTAAAGGCACAGTCAACTTAGTGTATGTAAACTTCTGACCCACTGGAATTGTGATGCAGTGAATTATAAGTGAAATAATCTGTCTGTAAACAATTGTTGGAAAAATTACTTGTGTCATGCACAAAGTAGATGTCCTAACCGACTTGCCAAAACTATAGAAATTTGTGGAGTGGTTGAAAAATGAGTTTTAATGACTCCAACCTAAGTGTATGTTGGGGTGGCAGCGTAGCCTAGTGGTTAGAGTGTTGGACTAATAACTAAAAGGTTGCAAGTTCAAATTCCCGAGCTGACAAGGTACAAATCTGTTGTTCTGAACAAGGCTGTTAACCCACTGTTCCTAGGCCATCATTGAAAATAAGAATTTGTACTTAACTGACTTGCCTAGTTAAATAAAGATATGTTAACTGACAACTGTCTGTCTTTTTCTTTGCAACTCTGCCTAGAAGTCCAGTATCCTGGAGTCTCCTCTTCACTGTTGACTGGTGTTTTGCGGGTACAATTTAATGAAGCTGTTTTATGTTATTTTAGTGGACAAAAAATGTGCTTTCCTGTCAACAACAAGGACATTTCTAAGTGACTCCAAACCTTTGAACGGTAGTGTAGATTGTGTTGGGTGTTCTCTCTCACACTCATGCATACTGTATGTGGATGTGTGTGGCCCACCATGCAGCGGTTCTGGTGGAGTACTTTGGCTCTTGACTAGTTTCCTCTCAGTCCTTTGTCACTTTGAGTGCTGAACTGGGCCTGGTCCAGAGACTCCAAGCCAGGGCAGCCAGGCCTCCCAAAAGGCAGTTTGTTGTGCAGCTTGTGTGTGTGTGTGAGTGGTGTGTGTCTGCTGTCCCCTCCCCACCCTCTGCCCTTTGACCATATTAACTCCTGCTCTCCTGCTCTCTTATTGGCTCATCTCCCATGCTCTTATCACCTGGAATCAAACATTAAAAGACTGATGTTCGGGAGGTGGGAGGTGAACAGAGAACCAGGTTACTCATAAAAACAAATGAAAACAGAGAAAGAGGTAAAAGAATGACAGAGTCGGGGGGTATGAGACGGCAGAACAACTGAGATCTAGATGGAAGGACAGACAGAGAAAAAAAGAGAGAGGGAGAAACATGTAGGTAAAGAGAAAGGAGAAAGATTGAGAGGAATAGAGCCAGGGTACAGTACAGTAAGACTATAGAGGAACAGTATCCGGCAGTGTCCCCTTTGCTGTGTGGGCTCCCTGTGAGTCCCAGGTTGACATATAGAGGAGTCCGTATTCGTTCAGCTCTGGGCAAACAGGCCATTTTACGAGACACCTTTGCAATTACCTGTTACCTTGACTGTCCTGTTTTAAGAGCCAGGTGGCCTTGGGGTTACCTGGATACAGTTGGAGGAGGGTGATAAAAGAGGCTCAGCACTGGAATAAAACTCCTATCACTACACTCCGAGAGAGAGGACACTGCTAGCTGGTCCCTGGCCCCATCTGTCTGTCTGGACCTCTGTGTCTGTCTGCCATGTCTGTACCATGTCCACTGGTGCCCAGAGTTTATCATCAGCTCAACTCAATTAAGCGAGAACTTTTCTTATCGGCTAACAAACTACATGGTTCAGTTCTCCTTCCCTCTTAAAGATTTCAGGAAGGCTTTTTGCAGATACTAGTGACAAATAGGAAAATACTTAATGTCCTTAGGATGGGCATTTAACATTCTCACCCCGTGCTCTGACCTTAAGGTGTGTGTGTGCATGCGTACGTGTTAGAGTGTATGTGTGTGTGCTTTTGCACATCAGCACAGTGCATCTGGGTATGTTTGTTCATGGAGCATTTAGCCCCAGTTAGCTGGTCAGACACCCCCCCGCCCCCCCCACCCAACACACACACACACACACACACACACACACACACACACACACACACACACACACACACACACACACACACACACACACACACACACACACACACACACACACACACACACACACACACACACACACACACACACACACACACTGTGTCCTATTAGCAGTGTTTGAGCAGGACTGATCCAAGCCCATTTGACCTCCACCTTCTCCCTGACCTCCAGCTCTGTCTCTGGAGGGAGCAGGGCATGAAGGCTAAGGTGTGTGTGTGTGTGTGTGTGTGTGCGCGCGTGTGTGTGTGTGTGTGTGTGTGTGTGTGTGTGTGTGTGTGTGTGTGTGTGTGTGTGTGTGTGTGTGTGTGTGTGTGTGTGTGTGTGTGTGTGTGTGTGTGTGTGTGTGTGTGAAAGTGTGAAAGTGTGTGAGAGTGTGTGAGAGAGATGAGGGGGTTGGCTCTGGCTGTCTGACTCAAGAGCAAACACTGATGGTCAACAAATAGCCCTGTCCACCCATTCTCTTGCATTCTCTTTCACTCTTTATCCATCTCTTCCTCTCCGCCTCTCTCTATCCCCCCTTCACCTCCCCACCACTCCCTCCCATGCTCCTTGGCCAACTAGCTCGATATAAGCTCAGTGCATCATGTGGTTCTATTGAGAGGCATGTGTGAAGTATACAAGTGAGAGATGTATATGTCAATCAATAGTGCAGACACAGAATTTGGCACATAAAGGTAAAACATGAAGATCCCAATGTCCAGTGTCAGGTGCATTCCCTGCTGGGGGACTGCCTTGAGTACCTTGACCAACACAACAGGACCTGTCAATCATTTCTCCTGTGAACAGTTTAGTACTGACTGAGAAACCGCAGCAGCACAGTGAAGAGCACAGTGGACAATCCCCCTCTTCTGTTTGTCTCTGTGTTGTTATTGACATTCTTAATCAGTGGACCTCTCACCCTGATTCGTCACTGGGTCAAATGATGGTTCACGCTGCTTTGTAAGTCCCTAATAGAATAAAATATATGTTTATGAAAAGGATAATTAATTACAGAGGGTATCTTTGGATAAAGTCATATTTGTTTTTATCCTTTTTTTCCCTGGTCTGTGTCGCAAGGCTTTCATGTGTGTGTAATTACCATATTTCATTACTGTGTGGAGTGTCACTGTTGGAGCATCAAAGCGATTGGCTCGCCTCATGTTCGGCCACCGCTGCCAGAGAAGTACACTATTTTTTTTTTTAAGAATAAATTGGCCCGCGCCTGTTTTTGAGTGCACTCTCCCCCTCAAGCTGCTGTCGATATCAAAGAGAAGCCATTCGGATGGTGAAGTGCCCCTTGTGCTGAATAATAAAGCAGTGCATCACCGCAAAAACCTGTGAAACACATCACTCTCACCTCCCTCTCTCTCTCTCTCTCTCTCTCTCTCTCTCTCTCTGTCTCTCGTACACACACTCTTCTTCCCTCCCTCGCTCTCTCCTCCTCAAACACACACTCACCTCATGTCACAAAACACTGCCATGTTGTAGGGCCAACAGCCACTTTGATAGTACTCTGAGTTGTCATATTTATGCATAATATAAACGTATGGAAACAGTCCAAACAATAGGAACCCCATATGATATATATGAGATATTATATATTTATATTTTTCCCCAGTTTATTTCTCTATTTGGGCTTTAGGGTCTTGCATCTGACCTGTCTGACTCCATACACACAGAGCTCAGTCTTACTGCAACAGTAGCTTTTCAATCACAACAAGATCTCACAGTTTGACCAATTTGGCTAAGGATTCTGACGTTTATCCATGTTTCTCCAAACATAAAGTTTTGATGTGTTTTTGACACCCTGTGTTGACTCCTCTTGTTCTATTTGCCAAATTTCGAAGTTAGGTTATGGTTTGGGATAGGGTTAAAACATTAAGTTTAGGCATTAATTCAGAATGGCTAAGGATTATGGTTTGGGATATTAATAGAAAAACATTTCAAATGACTGTCTACAACTGGGATTGAACACACAACCTTCGGATCCTAACACTGGGATTAAACACGAGAACTTCGGATCCGGAGTCATGGGACACCCATTGGTCCGTTTCTCCAAATGTCAGATTTTGAAATAAAGTGTTAAGGTTTTGGATAGGGTTTAAACATTAAGTTCAGGCATTAATTCAGAAGAGTTAAATTAAGGGGTACATTTTGGGATAGGGTTAAAACAGAACAATGTAAAAGTACTGTCTACCACTGGGATTGAACACTGAACTCTTGGAGTCATGGGATTACACCCATCCACCACCCGGGGATTACACCCCTCCACAGCCTACTTGATGGTAATAGCGCTCACTGTTGCCCCTAGTCGCTGGTTCTGAAGGCATTTCCCGATGGCCTCAGGACATGGACAGACATCCAATGTTCAATCAACCTAGTAGACTAGAGACAAGATGTAGAGTTTCTTATAATGTTCCAGTCACTAGAATAGAGCAGTCTTGTTTCCGCATCTGCAGTGTGCCTCAGCGTTGTTTATCAAATGGATTACCTGTTAGAGGGCAGCGATCTATCTGAGAGAAAGTCCATTTTGTTTTCCAAAGCTTTATTGCTGATGGCTAGACAGAGAAGACCAGCCGTTTGGTTTGGTGGACATTTTATTTGTCACTTACACAGTTTACAGCAGGTATAAAAGGTGTCGAGAAATGCTTATGCACTAGCTCCCTCAACATGTAATACAATAATCAATATCCGTAATAAAGAGTCAGATAAAAAATAACAAGTAATAGAAGAAGTAGTAGCCAAAATGTACACAATGGGATATACAGTGTAGATAATGAATGTGTCAAGTATGACTGTATTTACAAATAGAAAGTGGGTAGTGTGTTGGTCACGCAGTTGAAAAAAAGTATAAATAATAGAACAGCAGCATTGTGTGTGTGAGTGTGTGTGTTTGTGTGTGTATGTTTTGTGTGTGCAATGTGTGTGTGTATGTGTGTGTGTGTGAGTTTGTGTATGTGCTTGTGTGTGTTTTTTTATGGGTGGTTGTGTGGGTGTTCTTGTGTGTAAGGGTTGGATGTGTGGACAGTCAATGCAATTAGTCTCGAAAGATAAATTCACACACTCTGGAGACAGAAGGTACGGAATGTAGCACAATGTTGCAGTGTTGTCTTTTGTCACAAAAAAGAGCAGTTTTTACTACCTGGAAATTGAAACCCACCATATAATTTCTTGCGAGGACTTGAGGGGCAGTATTGAGTGACATTTGCAACGGAAGTCCCGCCCTGTGTCTACATCACATCCCTTCAGGTAAAAACATGGAAGAGATGGACGTGCTGCTACATCCCTGCTCTTGCTCTTCTACTTTCAAGCGTTTTTTTGTGTGTGTTTTTATTTCAACTTTTGCTATGCGCAATTATGTCTGTCCAGTTTTGAGGAGCGTCTGTGCAAGGAGGTGGGACCTCTACAATCCTTCGATGCAGTTGTATTCGGAGAAGACACAAAAGATTACAGCTGGAGGGAGATATCGCCAAAATTTGAACACCGATGCTGATATCAAAGAGAAATGGAGAACGATTCAGGACCGGTATGTTCGCAAATATGTTCGAAAAAGGTGAACGAAACGAGGAGTGCGGCTGCTGCCGATTCTCCGATAACTGGGTTAGCTTTGCGTTTACGTGAAACATCATCAGGCAGACACGCTGTACACTGTGTATACAAAACATTAAGAACTTCTGCTCTTTCCATGACATAGACTGACCAGGTGAATCCAAGTGAAAGCTATGATCCCTTATTGATGTCACTTGTTAAATCCAGTGTAGATGATGGAGAGGAGACAGGTTAAAGAAGGATTTTTAAGCCTTGAGACGATTGAGATATGGATTGTGTATGTGTGCCATTCAGAGGGTGAATGGGCAAGACAAAAGATTGAAGTGCCTTTGAACAGGGTATGGTAGTAGGTACCAGGCGCACTGGTTTGTGTCAAGAACTGCAACGCTGCTGGGTTTTTCACACTCAACAGTTTCATGTGTGTATAAAGAAGGGTCCACCACCCAAAGGACTTCCAGCCAACTTGACACAACTGTGGGAAGCATCGGAGTCAACATGGGCCAGCATCTCTGTGGAACACTTTCAACACTTTGTAGAGTCCATTCCCTGACGAATTGAGGCTGTTCTGAGGGCAAAAGAGGGGGTCCAACTCAATATTAGGAAGTTATTTCTAATGTTTGGTATACTCAGTGTAGGTACTCTTGTCATGCAGCTGAATCCTTTTGTACAGTATCTGTGTGTGTTCATGATCTTATCTCAGCAGACCTAATTAGAACATGAGAAATCAGCTCATTTCTGAATGGGAAAGATTGTAAGTGGGAAATATCCTGTGCCTGTGTTGTTATCTTAATGACTTGCCCAGTTAAATAAAGGTTAAATAAAAAGGGCTAGTTCAAACATCTGAAAACAAAGACAGAACTGAGCCCCGGCCTGGTTCCGGGCCAACGCTCCACCCAGATGCACCCTCGCTCTCTGCCCTGGCACTTCATCAATCTCCGCTCCAACTCCCCGACCCAGCTCCAGTGCCTGGACGAGGAAGACAGCTGAGGATCCTTTGGACACTGACACTATACAGCGTATTGAGGAGATTCAGAAATATCGGCAGTGTCCAGCAGGGGCCATCTACGACTTCCTCTAGGAATATTTCCTCTTGTGATCGTCACCTGAGAGAACATTTATATCTAGAAAATGTTCTGCAAATGTGATCCGTTTCAGGAAACTAGATGTACTGTATGTCGCACGTCACTACTTCACAGGAAGGGCATTTGAACGTAAACATGATTTTTAAAAATCATAATGCGTTTTTTGGGCCGAAATGCCTTCCGAAATGCCTTGTACCGTAATAGCAAACTTGTTTGCCATCTGTAAATACGAATACAGTTGTTAAATTACAAGCCTAGTTGGTTTAGCCATGGAAAAAGACAGGAATCCTCCTGCTAGCCATGATTGGCTGAGATAATGGATAGGCTGGACATGTTGAGAGATGAGTTCAGATTGGTCTGCCATGTAGTGTAGATAATGTAGTATGTGTAGATAATCCTTTCTACTGCAGCTTTTTTGAAAAATATCATGAACTGAAAAAGTGTTGCTACTGCTCTCTACTTTCTGGAGGACGATCGTGCCATGCTGACTCTCTGACTCTGAAAATGAATCAGACGATGAGGAAACCCCGGATTTAGGTAAAAACATTTTCATTGAACCAGACATTGTAGAGTATTCTGATGACAGTGATGGGGAAGAAACAGTGATCAACAGTGTTGTTGTCATGGAAGAAGTTGAAATCAGTGGAAGCAGAGTATTGATAGTGTCGTGGAAATTACCACAAGGGACACTTGGAGTCAATCTTAAATTAATCAATCTTTATTAACAGCAAGCTGGAGAGGTCACAGTCAAACTTAGACGCATAAAGTACCAGTCTGAAGTGAGCTCCCCCGGGGCAGTCCCGTTAGTTCTCTTATATACTGCTTACACAGACAAGTTATATTTACATGATTTAGTTTATTCATCATTCATAATTAATTAATCATTAACGTTTGGCACATGCATGTGAATGACCAATACCTCATGAGGCTTCTTCTCTTCAAGCTGAGACCTTGAAACTGAGATATCCCTTTTGTTCTCCAAACAAGGTTCTGGGCGTACTGCCAAATTGCAGATACTGATAGTGAGGATTCCTCCCAGGAACGTTCAATCAGTTACTTGCATGAACACAGAAATGGTTATTAGAAAAGCACAAACATAACATTTACCATCACAATAGCTAAGGAGATGGAGAAAATTCTGGCGTTTGATTACAAATTTGCAGAGGGAGTTGAAAAGAGAACACAGAAGGCTATTGTATAAAACACCTGTCTCCAGATTACATCTTCAAACTAACGGCAACCAAGGCATCCGTGACAGAGACGGAGAAGCGTTCATCCATGTATACGGATAAGAGTCTAGCTAGCTACATTTTCAGATATTATACATTTCTTATTTAGTCAGAAATTTATTTTCATTGCAAGTTAAAGCGTACTGTTTGCTAGCTAGCTAATGTTAGCTGGCTGGGTCGCTAGCTAACGTGACGTGTATGATCTGTTTAATAATATGATTTGTATCTCAGAAAGCCATTTGTATTGCTAGTTATAGCGTAATATTAGCTAGCAAGCTAACATTGAACCTATTTGGTTAGCTTTAGCTACCTGCAGATTCATGCATGGTGGTTAGCTATGACCATCAGTATGGGTTGGGTATTTTTTATGGTGTTTTTCCAAATTTCCAGTTGTTTTGAAAGCACCGTTAGGTTAATTGTTTAGCTAGCTAGCTAGCTAGCTACATGTCTAAACAAAAGACTCCACTTCACCAGATGATTACATTACCCGTCAAGTTAGCCAGATGTGTCTGGGGGTGGTTATAGCATTTCTTTCACATGACCCATCAATTTAGACTAATGTGTCTGGGTAAGAATCATCTAATAATTATACAATATTTCTACAATATTTATCTGGACACTTTCTCTTTTTGATATTGCTACTATGCAAATATGCAAGTAACCATTTCACTGTACTGTCTACACCTTCTGTATCCTGAGCATGTGACAAATAAACTTATTTGATATAGAGCGTGTTTACCAGAGAAGATAATGTGAAGAACAACATGATCTGCACCAAAGTCAGATTAGGATATAGGTCAAGGACCAGATAAATTGTATTTATGCTACTACTTTCATCACTTTTAGTCTTGAAATCTTTCGTTGTTTATTACACTACCTTACTCACTCTGTTTAGCACATGGCCTCACATGTGAATCCTTAAACAGATTGTTGGGGCTAAGGCTTAAGACAGTATGAATGATGCTGAATGAGTGTAGACAAAGAAGAGCTCTCCAGTAGGTGTACCAAAAAATTCAAGGGCCATTTTCTCAAAAGTAGGGTTACAAGTTAATTGACTTTGAAAGCAGAATTACTTTCCCATTGTTCCTCAACTGCAGTGTATGATATACAGTACCACTTTCTAGCTCAGAGCATGTACTTTTAGCCAATGTAAAAAACACAATTTCAAATGTTGCTACACAGGACCGAATCGAGCCGGTCAGTCACAAATGTCTTTGTCTGGTTATTTGTACTTATGGCAGAAAATATTACTGTTCTGAAAGGTCCTGAACAGTGAAAATCATGTTTTCATCAAATTGGATGATATTTGGATGAAACCAGTTCAAAGTAGGGTGACTGTAGCTGGTACATTGATAAAGTTGGATTATAAAGTTACTGGTCCCCGTGTCAAACACTTGGATTCAGGAGGTAGGCTTTAACCAAAGATTTACTTCTGGCTTTATGCAAAAAGATGGAAATGTTATACACCAATGGCAGTGTCTTATCATCTTATCCAGTGGTGACCCGTCATTCAGGGCAGGGTCCCACCTGTTTTGTGCCAACACATTTTTAGCTTGCCTGTTTTGAATGTTATTTTGGCATTAATATGTGTCACATATCAAATTGCAAACAATGTAAAAATATATATATATATACTGTATAATTGAGTTAATAAAGCCGCATACAAACATGGTCTCTTTGCTTTCTTAAGGCAGCTCCAAAATGCAGGTGTTTCAGCCTAGCTCAGTGCTTTCTGTGGTGGTGCGGCAAGCCAGCAGAAAATACAGAGTGTTGAGCCATAATTGGCTCAGTGTTCTGCCAATCATGGGGACACTACGTCACCGCCAAGGCTAAGGGTAGACTCAGAATATTATAGCCCCTTGGGTGCTGCCATAGAGTTACATTAGAAGTGCCCATCCAAGAAGGCTCAAGGCCATTGGCCACAGATAAAAATTACGTCAAATCACATTATATGTACAGTAGCTTTGATTGGACTGATCATGTCAACATCATACTTTCAAAATCTTAGCTAACAGTCATCATCATGAATCAAGTTGACAATCTGCTGGCAAATCATTTTTTATCCTTGTCATATGAAGAGAAATAATTAAGAGAAATTACAGATAAAACGTTTCAGTGCTCATCGGCCATTGGACATAAACATTCCACAACAAGTTGGAAATCCCAAATTCAACAATGAGTGGTTTGGAAGGAATCAGTGACAGTGGCTGTGTGGTCCCAAATCTGGGATTAAGTGGCTCTTTTCCAAGTTTAAAATTATAAACATTCAACATTGGCCATAATGTCAATTAAGCATGATTTGTGCCACGCTCAAAGCAACTGTTAATTCAGAACTGCGAAAACTTGACTCCAGTAAGATCAAGACAACTGGGAAGTCGGGAATAAATGAGCTCTGACTGGGAAAATACATTTTGGACGAGTATCCAACTCGGAATTGTAAATCCTGCTTCTTTCTAGAGCTACGGCCTGAAGATCAATGACATCATCATGATTCATCCTTGTTTTTTTCAGAGTTCCCAGTTGTTTTGAAAGCACAAATAAATTCAGACAATGCCAGACTTTGATGACAAAATTTGCACACGAAGGACCGCCGTGCCACTGTCCTTTTCAATTGAAAGCATCCTGTCGGGGTGCCTGGTATGGCAACTGCACCGCCCACAACCTCTAGGCTCTCTATAGGGTGGTGCGGTCTGCCCAATGCATTACCTGGGGCAAACTACCCACCCTCCAGGACACCTACAGCACCCGATGTCACAGGAAGGCCAAAAGGATCATCAAGGACATCAACCACCCGAGCCACTGCCTGTTCAACCCGCTATCATCCAGAAGGCGAGGTCAATACAGGTGCATCAAAGCTGGGACCGAGAGACTGAAAAACAGTTTCTACCTCCAGGCCATCAGACTGTTAAACAGCCATCACTAGCACATTAGAGGCTGTTGCCTATAGGCATTGACTAGAAATCACTGGCCACTTTAAGGAATGGAACACTAGTCCCTTTAATAATGTTTAAATGTCTGGCATTACTCATCTCATATGTATATACTGTATTCTATACTCTTCTACGGTATCTTAGTCACTTAATAATGTTTACATATCTGGCATTACTCATCTCATATGTATATACTGTTTTCTATACAATTCTACAGTATCTCACTTTGTATAGTTTTTCAAGCATTCAGACGTGAGACGAGTGTTACAAATTGTACGAATCAATGGATTTTGCACACTGTATTAGGCTTATGGCTCTAATTCTATATTTTTTTATGTCAAATGATATCTCACCATTATTTCTCATCTTTATTTCTCTTGAGTGTTCATGTTGATCAATATGTTGGCTATGCCGGCCAATTGTAAAATATCAAATAAATGTATGATCAATATATACAATTCTGAACATATTGTCATTTACAGTGCATTCGGAAAGTATTCAGACCCCTTGACTTTTTCCACATTTTGTTACGTAACAGTCTTATTCTAGAATGTATTAAATTGTTTTTTCGCCTCATCAATGTGCACACAATACCCCATAATGACAAAGCAAAAACATGTTTTTATAATTGTTTTAAATGTATAAGAAAATGTAAACTGAAATATCACATTTACACAAGTATTCAGACCTTTTACTCAGTACTTTGTTGAAGCACCTTTGGCAGTGATTACAGCCTCGAGTCTTCTTGGGTATGACGCTACAACCTTGGCACACCTGTATTTGGGGAGTTTCTCCAATTCTTCTCTGCAGATCCTCTCAAGCTCTGTCAGCTTGGACGGGGAGTGTCGCTGCACAGCTTTTTTCAGGTCTCTCCAGAAATGTTTGATCGAGTTCAAGTCCAGGCTCTGACTGGGCCACTCAAGGACATTCAGAGACTTCTCTCGAAGACACTGCTGCATTGTCTTGGCTGTGTGCTTATGGTCGTTGTCCTGTTGGAAGGTGAACCTTCACCCCAGTCTGAGGTCCTGAGCGCTCTGGAACAGGTTTTCGTCAAGGATCTCTCTGTACTTTGCTCGGTTCATCTTTCCCTCGATCCTGACTAGTCTCCCAGTCCCTGCTGCTGAAAAACATCCCCCACAGAATGATGCTGCCACCACCATGCTTCACTGTAGGAATGGTGCCAGGTTTCCTCCAGACGTGACACTTGGCATTCAGGCCAAAGAGTTCAATCTTGGTTTCATCCAAGCAGGCTGTCATGTGCCTTTTACTGAGGACTGGCTTCCATCTGGCCACTTTACCATAAAGGCCTGATTGGTGGAGTGCTGCAGAGGTGGTTGTCCTTCTGGAAGGAGTCTCCCATCTCCACAGAGGCACTCTGGAGCTCTTTCAGAGAGACCATCGGGTTCTTGGTCACCTCCCTGACCAAGGCCCTTCTCCCCTGACTGCTCAGTATGCCCAGGACGCCAGATCTAGGAAGAGTCTTGGTGGTTCCAAACTTCTTCCATTTAAGAATGATGGAGGCCACTGTGTTGTTGGGGACCTTCAATGCTGCATAAAAATGTTGGTACCCTTTCCCAGATCTGTGCCTCGACACAATCCTGTCTCGGTGTGTGCCTTTCCAAATCATGTCCTCCAATGAATTGAATTTACCACAGGTGGACTCCAGGAAACATCTCAAGGATGATCAATGGAAACAGGATGCACCTGAGATCGATTTCGAGTCTCATAGCAAAGGGTCTGAGGTACCAATAACAGAGGTACCAATAACAGAGGTACCAATAACAGAGGTACCAATAACAGAGGTACCAATAACAGAGGTACCAATAACAGAGGTACCAATAACAGAGGTACCAATAACAGAGGTACCAATAACAGAGGTACCAATAACTTGTCCATTTCACTTATTGTATGTTGTTTTCATGTACATTCCCTTATGTCTAACCCTCTAAGGTGACTCAGGCTTTACTAATCATGATCTGCTGGATATCAGACAAACAGCAGCAACACACAATTGCATTTCTGTAGTTTTGTAACTAGTTGCTGTTTGTCTGATGTTCAACAGTTCATGATTAGCTCTTTTGACCATGAGAGCATTTTGCACAGAAAAAACAAAACATTTTTCAAACGCAATTTTCTTGTTGTCTGCTTGTTTTAGTCAATTCCAAAACTACATTTAAGAAAAGTGACTTTTCAACTTTGCCTGCTCCCTAGCGTTCTCACTTGTGTAGCCAGTGGTGTAAAGTACTTAAGTAAAAATACTTAGAAGTACTACTTAAGTCGTTTTTTGGGGGGTATCTGGACTTTACTTTACTATTTATATTTTTGACAACTTTTACTTTTACTTCACTACATTCCTGAAGAAAATGATGTACTTTTCACTCCATACATTTTCCCTGACACCCAAAACTACTTTTTGAATGCTTTGCAGGACAGGAAAACGGTCCACTTATCAAGAGAATATCCCTGGTCACCCATATAGTTTGTAAATGATGTCTGAGTGTTGGAGCGTGCCTCTTGCTATCCGTAAATAAAAAAATGGTGTCATCTGGTTTGCTTAATATAGGAAATAATAAAGAGAAGAACCTACTTGGACACAGCGTCCCCACATTTCCCACTCTCCCACACCGAATTACCTGAAGCCACAGGGCTCTTCTCGCTGGCTCTATTTCCCTATGTGGGAGAACTGCGAACCAATTCGGGATTTTTGAACTAGCTACATGTACATTGAACAACACAGCAACTTTTCGGCATGTTTTGTTATTTATGTATAACAAAAAATTGACAACGAAGTTCCCTCTTTTACAATAGGGTTCAATAGGATAGAATGTTTTTTTGTGTGGCCGTGGTTGTGTGGAATTTCTTATTATTAAGTGAATGCTGACTGGAACTATTGTTTACCTTGTTACCTGGCAATGACCACAAGAGCGTTTCAAAGAGCTGTCAGTCAAGGTGAGCTCAGGAATATAAGCTACCCGCCCACTTAGCCTGTTCTTTCAGTCTTCCTGATTGTTTGAGATAAGAGAAAAGGTAAAATTTCTTCAATTCCGAGCATTTCAATAGCGTAAAAATATTATGGGTTAGGTTTTGGTCATTCAAAGGCTATTTTTACTTGGGAAATAGGATGAATGAGCGGGACCTTTAATCAGCCACTCTGTAAACCAATCTGGTCTCAGAGCATTTCGTATTATTCTGTACATAAATCCAAGACACTCCATGTAGTATGATATGTTACATTTCATATGATTACATAAGACAGATGGATACTTAAAGCAAAAGTGAAAGGAGGGTGGTTGGTCGGGGTGGATTGGTTGGCGTCGTATAACGTGAACATCTAGCAACCCGAATGTTGCGAGTTCGAATCCCATCAAAGATAAGTTTAACATGTTAGCTAATTAGCAACTTTTCAACTACTGACTACTTTTTAGCTACTTGGCAACTACTTAGCATGTTAGCTAACCCTTCCCCTAACCCTAACCGTAACCCTTTTAGCTAACCTTTTACCTAACCTTAAACATTTTAGCTAACCCTTCCCTTTAACCTAACTCCTAAACTTAACCCTAACCTTCACCCTACCCCTAGCCTAGCTAACGTTAGCCACCTAGCCCCCTAGCTATAATTCGTAACATATCATACATTTTAAAAATTTTGAACATATTGTACTTTTAGCAAATTCTGAACATATTGTACGTTTTTCAAATTCGTAACAAATAATCCGCATTGTAATATGTAACATTTATACGAAATGGGGAATGGACATCCACAAATAAATACATATCATACTAAATGGATTGTCTCAGATTTACATGCAGAACAATAAAAAATGCTCTGAGAAGAGGTTGAGTAAGCTTGTATTGCTTTGTACATGAGCTATGTAGGTGAGGTTAATGTCTTGGGGGTCTGTCCTTCTACGAAACGTACAATACCGTAAGGTTACGAATTTTGCTAAACGTACTATATGTTACGAATTTGCAAAACATATGATATGTTACGAATTCTAGCTTTCTGGCTAACGTTAGCTAGGCTAGGGGTTAGGGGTTAAGGTTAGGGTTAAGTTTAAGAGTTAGGCTAAAGGGTTATCGTGTTGTGCGACAAAACTGCACAATTTAAAGTGGCCTTGTATTGTCCCCAGCACAAGGTGCACCTGTGTAATGGCCATGCTGTTTAATCAGCTCCTTGATATGCCACAGCTGTCAGGTGGATATATTATCTTGGAAAAAGATAAATGCTTACTAACAGGGATATAAATACATTTGTGCACAAAATTTGAGAGAAATACACTTTTTCTGGGATTTTTTATTTCAGCTCATGAAACATGGGACCAACACTTTACATGTTGCTTTATCTATTTGTTTGGTGGGCATATAGTTTTAAATGAGAACATACAGCAATTGTTGTGTCTGTCTTTAGTGTATTTCCCTTCCTTTCAATCCATATCCACAATTTACAAACCATAATGTTCATAGAAGCAAAATGGTATTGATTTCTAAGGTCCTTGATGGAAGACCTTGGACTGGATAACAATCACTTTCTTATCTATCTTGTCCATCTTTCTGCTTTCAATGGTTTCCTAAGAGCCCCTAAAGGCTCTCACAAGGCAAACATGCCACTAAGCTTTTCAGTTGTATTTTTTGAAATCCTTTTACAAGAGGTGATTTTTAACAACTTCCTTATCCCCCTCCAGTCAGGTCAACTCAGTCTGGTGCCTGATCCACTGCAGTCGACCTCGGCCCGGCACCGGCGAGCCTTAACCTTGGATCCCCCCCCAACCCTCCAGGAGGAGTGTGGATAGGGGGAGTGGGGCTAGGGCTGGAGGTGTGTGGGGAAAGCAAGGACCTGCCACATTATATGCTTTAACATGACTGGCAAATCCACCGTGGTTAAACAAACTTAACCTTCATTTGTGAAACGGTGCAAATCAAAGGGCAAAAAACGACTTGTGCTGGTAATTACCGCTGGGGGAGAGCAACAGGGGAATCAAGGATGGAGGGAGGAGAGAGGTGAGCGCCGGGAGATAGAGAGGGGAGAATACAAAAAGAAGGGGAATCATTTAAGGAGAAGACGCATTTTTAATGAGTTTGCCCAGAAATTGATTTTCCGCTGTAATCTTTTATTTATATGCAGGCAGGTCTCCCTTCCCGGCAGTGTGAGGGTCAGTCCTCTGTGAACCCTGTTAGGACCCCCACTCCGTCAAACAACACCCAAAGCCCAGGGAAAATGGTATTTTAGCAAAGGCAAACATTGTCCTGTCTTGGCTTAAGGGGCGAAATAGCTGTTTAAAAAAAAAAAACTTGTTCCCCTCTATCCATCATGCCAGAAAGTCTGTCTGGAGGAAGGAAGACAGGAGCAAATTGAAATTGGAACAAAGTTTAGACAGTTATCATCATAATTATCCAATTAATATTAATGGAGAAGAGTGTCATTAGAGCATCTCAATTAGGCGGAGGGTATTTGGTTAGCAAGCAACCACCAGCAGAACAACTTGGAGGAATGGCTGTGTATGGTAGCATGCAGTACTACTTGGAGGAATGGCTGTGTATGGTAGCATGCAGTACTACTTGGAGGAATGGCTGTGTATGGTAGCATGCAGTACTACTTGGAGGAATGGCTGTGTATGGTAGCATGCAGTACTACTTGGAGGAATGGCTGTGTATGGTAGCATGCAGTACTACTTGGAGGAATGGCTGTGTATGGTAGCATGCAGTACAACTTGGAGGAATGGCTGTGTATGGTAGCATGCAGTACTACTTGGAGGAATGGCTGTGTATGGTAGCATGCAGTACTACTTGGAGGAATGGCTGTGTATGGTAGCATGCAGTACTACTTGGAGGAATGGCTGTGTATGGTAGCATGCAGTACAACTTGGAGGAATGGCTGTGTATGGTAGCATGCAGTACTACTTGGAGGAATGGCTGTGTATGGTAGCATGCAGTACTACTTGGAGGAGTGGCTGTGTATGGTAGCATGCAGTACTACTTGGAGGAATGGCTGTGTATGGTAGCATGCAGTACTACTTGTGAAGAAGTGGCTTTCACTAAACATTCACACTGTTATACTTGATTTATATTATTACTATTGGCAATTGTAATTTTTTGAGGGAGTTGTGATTGTGTTTTGCATAGTTCATCTTCCATAAATGAATAACTTTTATAGGTGTCTCTGAGGAAAGAGATGTTCAATCTTAAAGGGATTGTTTATATTAGGCTACATTTTGATTGTCTCAGACGAAATGGAATAGATGGATCACACACAGGTCATAATTACTGAGCTCATAAAATGTGTTAGGTTTGTGTTCCCCATGGTGAGCCACTATTTCAGCCAGCCAATGTTCTTCTGTGCATTCAAATTCTGAAATAGATTACATATGCGTATAAATAGATCACATATAGGTGATCCAATATCTAGCTATATTACTCAGTATCTCAACATAATCAACACATTCAACATTGAATGGCTTTTGTTGCTCTGACTTCTTCGGTTTATTTAGTGGATCCATATTTCCAGTAGGTCTAAATACAGGACATGTAGGTCTAGTGTTTTTTTTCCATCCACTGCAAGGTTCTGTGTGTTAGGTTCATTAAAAGCAGACGGTGTACAGGACTACAGGAACATCCAGCAACATGCATTAGTCATATCTGTCAAAGTGGATTTTGGGAATGAGTGAATGTGTGACAATAACTGAATGAAAATGAGAATTAACAAATGCATAGATAAATATTTTCCATATAAATATAAGATTTGCCTACATAAGGGTGTGTAACATTTTTACTATGCCATTTGAAGCAGAACTATCTTTGGCAGAACAGTGCTCACACAATTCACACAATTCATTCATCTCTCTTTAGGCTACTGTATGATGCTAGCTCACATTAGGCAACATTATTCAGAAACCTGTCAGATTTGATGTGAAGTGTTTACTTGAGAAATAATGACCCATTTATATTATTCCGTGCATAAAAATAAATGCAACGACTAAAGTCATTTAAATAGCTGTAGGACTACTCTGATAGATTCAAAATGGAATAGGCCTAGGATTACTAGGCAAAACACGGAAAAGTTCTAGCCTTGTTTTGTCACCCAACCTGAAAACATTGCATTTCGTAATTTACATCAGGCCAACTGTGGATTTTCCTATATTTTGAATTTAGTACATATAAACTGTAGGCCAACATAAACCAAATACATTTGACCACTGAAATTGTTTTGTTTTTTTACCAAATTACAGCAGTTTAAATATATAATGCTATTGGTCTATAATTGGTATGAATTTAAGACACTGAATAGGGGATTAAATACAATTATATGGCACAGGTGAAAATACCACAATCCTACTTTCTAGTTTTCAAAGTAGCTTATTCTATAAACTAAGCAGTCTATTTTAGTTCTTGGCATGGTAAACTCACTGTCACCATCTTCCCGCATGTTGTAGACGAGGCCTGCTGCAGAAAAGAAGCAACACATATATTTTTGTGCTGAAAACTACGCTGGTGGAAATTATACATAACCAATAATTGTAGTACTGTATATAAAAGCCAACAAGAGCATTACTGAAAGAGATGGACAGTACCATGGGGTATTTTTTTGGTTTCATATTTGAGTTTGAGCGTTTCATGTGATTTGTTTTCTTGTGTGAGCCACCATTGCCACCTGGTGGGGAAAGTAGCACCAGCGTAACTTGATGACCAAACCCCCGCATGCCCATTGAAACCAGTAGATGGCAGAGTAAATTCACTTAGAGAATTCCACCTCGAGATGTTCTGCACGCTTGACCTTTACATTATTGCACTCACTATGTTCAAAATAAAAAACTAACTTGCATTCATATGGACATGTAGGCCGAGAGAAATATGCAGCCCAAGAAATGTAAGTGAATTTCCAAAAGTTTATTTTTCAGTAATGATCAAACGCAATAAAATATACTCTTAGAGAAATAATAAATATACAATATTTTTTTTATAAACAAAATGCACAATTTACAAAAACTTCCACTGTGTGTGCCTCGTCCTATGTCTATAAGATATTAGACCTTATTACAGTTATAGCTGTTAATATTGTCATTAGTATGTTTATTATCATCATTAATATCAATATTATTCATAATAATATCTAATTTAAGGTGATTTTAGACACCTCTCTAGACTCTTCTGAGAGTTCCAGACCTTGTGCTATACTCATTATTCTATCATATTTTTTTCTTGAGGTTTAAAGACTCAGCCTCTACAACTGACAACTTCATAATATAGATGCCATATGGTATCTTCCATTAGATCTCTGATAGACCGTTCATCCATTTCATCATGGGTAAAAGCTTATTCCACACAGTGTGAGTTTAAATCACTTTTTACAGACTGTTGCATCTCCCTTCACAGACGCCTGAAGACGGACCGGTCTGTCTCAGAGGTCCCTGTCTGTCTGTCTGTCTGTCTGTCTGTCTGTCTGTCTGTCTGTCTGTCTGTCTGTCTGTCTGTCTGTCTGTCTGTCTGTCTGTCTGTCTGTCTGTCTGTCTGTCTGTCTGTCTGTCTGTCTGTCTGTCTGTCTGTCTGTCTGTCTGTCTGTCTGTCTCTGTCTGTCTGTTGTCCCCAACCCTCATATCCATGTCCTGTGAATGTGCAAATATTCTAATGATCTGTGTAATGTATGTTCCATGCCCATTGCAGTTAATATCCACCTCCAGTTCCCGTTTGCAGAATCTTTATATGTAGATCTTTGTATGTTCTAGGATTATGACACATAACAATGCTCACTCAGGTATGGAGACAGTCAGTGTCAGTGTGTGTGTGTGTGGAGAGAGCTCCACTGTGTGGTCAGGAGGTAAACAGCAGGTAAGTGATAAGCAACGTTAGCAGGTAGGTGAGAGCGTGGGTGGTGCCAGTGTTGGACTGGGCTGAGCTGGGGGTGGGCAGGGCAGAGGGGGAAGCCTTGCTGGGGGCCTCCATGGAGGGGTAGAGATCTGCCCTCCTGCGCTGCTCTTGGTGGGTGAGGGCGGGCTCCACCGTCACGTAGCCTTTGGTTATCCTCACATTAGGCTGAGGAGGTGGGGTACTGGAGGGTGAGAAAACCAGATCAGTCAGGTTAACAGGAACACTGCGGTAGTTAATGACAGATCTTGTTACTGTCTCTCGCTGTGTGAGTGCTCTTCCTGTCCTATGAGTGTGCAGTTGCACTGTCTGCTGCTCTTCATGTTACGATATTCTTTGTTGCCATTGGATGGTTTCAAAAAAGAGCTAGAGACAGTGTGTGTGTTTGTTCACCTCTCACCTGTCACCAATGCGGACCCACAGGTCACTGAAGAGGCGGGGGCGGCTGTGACCGCGGTGGGCCTTCCGGGGGCGCTTGTGTCTCCCAAACTCCTCCAGCTGGCTCAGGCTGTCTGGCAGCAGCATGTGGGGCAGCTCCTCATCCTCCAGCCCCTCCGGCCCATCATCCAGGTCTGAGGGACTGGTCACCCAGTCAGAGGGAGAGACTGTACCCGCATCAGAGCCCCCATCGCTGGGGCTCTCTGTTGGTTCTCTGTGGGACAAAGAACTATGCTTATTAAATATTAGAACATTGTGGTATAGACCTGTATGTTTGTTCCCTCATCACTAGAATAGATGAAAGATAACAGAATAATGTTAGTGAGTAGTTTATTTATGTTATGTAATATATTTTAGGGAGGTTCTCCTTAGAGGTTGTGTGTGAATGTGCAATGGTGCGTGGTTTAAGGTGACCTAACCACCACAGTGCTCTCCAGCCTACCTATAGGCTCCAAAGGGCTTTGAACTTCCAACAGGGACACAATGTCCTCTGTGCTTGTAAAGAGTTTACTGAGTGTCTAAATCCGCCACGAGCCACAAGGGAGGTAGCTGTAACCCCTCTGACCACCCTGACAACTCAATACCTTAGAAATGTATCCTTACCATATTCATTTGCTTGAAGTAGTCAAGGATGTAACACGGTCAGATAGGGCAAAGTAAGGTTTCCGTTACATTGCTTTGATCAACACCGTCATATGAGAGCAGGAAAGGAGGATACATTTCAAAAGCATTGGAACTTGGTCCTACACTAATCCACATTCCTTACCTGTCATTTATGCCACTTCCTTCCCTATCTGATTACCGGTAGTTGCCTGTAGGCACAGATCTAGGATCAGAAAACCCGCAAAATGACCTTAACGTTTAGGGGCAACTTCTGCCTACTATGCATATGAAGGGTCATATTGCTTTCCCTGTCAGTAAACACCCTGGAGGTTTGACATCCTAATGAGGCCCCAGGTTCAGACCACACACTGTTCAGCTCCGTGTTAGCCAGTATTACACTGTCTACAGATGTTGGCTGCTGTGGGCTACAGCCACTCTACACTGAGTCACTTTGCTTTGGTTCCTTTTGTCATCATCTCTATATTAAGCAGAAAGCACATGATGCCTCTGGGTGCAGGCCTAGTTTTGAGGTTTACACTTCATAACCTCCCGAAAAGCTTCCTGCCACATTGTATTGTTGTCACCTCATATCAGAGAGCACAAAGTGTTTTGAGCGGTTTTGTGTGTTTTCGACCACAATCAGTCAGTCCACTTGTCAGCTTTTAAAGCAGAACTGCTGTGGCCTGCAGCTCGGCTGAGGCTGGGCCTGGGCATGCTCTGTGTATGAGCCAGGGAGGAATGGTTTTGTTACAGCTGTAATTTGCAGTGAAGGAAGTGAGTTTGTAAAAGCAGTGGATGGATTAGATGTTTTACTGTAGCTCTGCTTTATGTGATTTCCCATGTTGTTCCTCATTTGTCCATTTTCACCCTGGTTCAAGTGAGTGCTGTAACCATTAGCGCTGCTATTTTAATGGGCCCAACCTGCACGGGCCTTAGATCAACCCCCCAAGTCCTGCTGCTGCTGCCTGCAGGGTGATAGGGAGCCTGTGCCAGCGTGCGGGGTGTTCAGGGGTGGGAGAGTTCACGGGGGAGACTGGGGGCTGGTTTCCATGAGGAGATGCAGCACCCCTCTTCAGAAGGCTGATGGTTGAGGTGGCCATGCCAAGGGGGCTGGTGAGGTCAATGAGTGGGGTCAATGAGTACATGTCATGTGTTTCTGCATGTGTTTCTGAGTGAATACGGTTGATGTGGTATCGTAAACTTCTGTGGTAAATCTGAGACTGTGTGTTTCTGAATGTTCATATGAATTAGTGCCCAATGCCCATACACATGTCAATGTGTGTGCATGTGTTTCGGTTGTGGCCCTGCTGTGTGGGCGGGGAGTGTCTCTGTACTCACTCTGTGATTGGTTCCTGGTAGTGTGATGGTGTGTGCACAACCTCGTAGCCCTCCTGTCTCAGGATGTCCAACACACTGTGGTTCCCCAGGAAGTGACCTAACAGGGAACACAACAGGTCAGTTCACATCTCAAATAACGCTGTACCTGATAGACAGGGCCCAGAGTTTTCCCTGATCAGGCCATGTGGTACATAAAATGTCTTCTCCTTAGTCATGATGACAGACGGCTACAAGATAGTCTCTAGTCTAAAACAGAGGTCTGAAGAGACAGGGATAGCGTTTTCCTGCCGAGAGTACTTTGTGAACCGACTGCAAACCGATTTCACATGTAGAATCGCACAAAAATGTCAGTAGTCAGACACCAACAGCTCGCTGAAGGATCGGTAGTCAGACGCCAACAGCTCGCTGAAGGATCGGTAGTCAGACGCCAACAGCTCGCTGAAGGATCGGTAGTCAGACGCCAACAGCTCGCTGAAGGATCGGTAGTCAGACGCCAACAGCTCGCTGAAGGATCGGTAGTCAGACGCCAACAGCTCGCTGAAGGATCGGTAGTCAGACGCCAACAGCTCGCTGAAGGATCGGTAGTCAGACGCCAACAGCTCGCTGAAGGATCGGTAGTCAGACGCCAACAGCTCGCTGAAGGATCGGTAGTCAGACGCCAACAGCTCGCTGAAGGATCGGTAGTCAGACGCCAACAGCTCGCTGAAGGATCGGTAGTCAGACGCCAACAGCTCTCTAAAGGATCGGTAGATGAATTGGAGATCCACATTTGGTCCGATGTGTTCGACCCTTTATGGTGGCAGGCGGGCCATCCAAACATATACTGACCCTTGATCTTTCTCTGCACTTGTTCCTATGTACTGACCCTTATTGACCCCATATTGTAGTGCACTCTGCTCCTTGCCCCCTTCCCCAAACCCCTTGTTTTTTTCTGATTCCTTCATTCTGACATCAAACAGACAGGTCCCAGCCACACACTGATGAAAGCAGTTTTATTCCTCCCTACCGTGAATAATCCCAGGTGTCACTCAACCCAGTAATACGGCCTAATGCTCTCTGACATCACCCCCCCAGCACGCTCCCTCAGTTTATTAACAGCACGCTGGCAATCTTCAAGGGCCCTAGCTTGCCTGCTTTCCCGATCCTCTATTTTATTATTATGATTTTTCTGATCATTCCTGAGGGGAGAAAATGCGGCTCTACACTTTCTTGGCGGCGGAGTTCAAAGACTGCGAGGGGATTGGCAGGGGAGGGAGGAGAGGCTACTGCCGAGTGTCGGTCAGATCAGACGGCCAGATTACAGCACTCTCCCTCCACCACACCAAGTCCCTCCAGAGAAGAGAGAAGAGGAGGAGGGGACAGACACCCTATTGAGGGGCCCAGTCTCCTCCTCTCCTCTTTTCTCCTCTTTTACTTATTTCTCCTCTCCCCTCCTCTCCTCTCTTCACGTTTCTCCTCTTTTGCCTTCTCTCTTCCCTCTACTCTCCACTCCTCCTTTCTACTCCTTTCTTCCTCTCTCCTATCCTCTCCTGCCCCCCCCCCCCCCCCCCCACAGCTGAAGGCTGCTCCCAGAATGGCAGATTCAATGACCCTCATGTCTTTGTCAAGCAGATATTTCATTAATTTCAGCTATGAAGCCCTTTTACGGTCAGTGAAAAAGCCCTGTGCATTCCGTCTGTTAGGTCAAGCTGTCTGTTTGATGTCTTGTTAATTTTCTCACTTTTAGATGTCATACACAAACAGTCTGAACAGAGGGCTTACAGAGACATACGGTTTCCACAGGCCAGCAGGCGAAGTAATTTAGTCGGTTCTGAGGGCTGTGTGGGATGAATTACAAGTGTGTAAGTGTGTGTGAAGGGGCCTGTATATGTGTGTATGGTCATCTCCCTAACCAGACACCAGACAGCCACAGAGATCAGGACTGTAGCCAGGAACACACGCCTGCTACAGGGGGCCAAGTGCACCCTCCCGTCTGTCTGGTCTGACCTGTCGCTCAGAGTGAATGTGTGTATTCACTGTCTGTGGTCAGACTGTTTCTGACTCAAGAGACCATTAGAGGAGGTCGAAAATACATTTCTGATATCTTGCGTTCCTCTCTCTTTCTTGATTTGTGAGGGCGCTGTCACGTATCCCCTGTATGATCCGGAGCCTGGAGCCTTTGGTACCCTGATCCAGCTATAAAGCATGTGTGAACCCCAAATGAACCCTGGCTAAAATGAATCCTGGACCTGCGTGTGTAAAGGTTCCAAAATCCCTGACCAGAGTACCAGGTATTGTGACACGGCAGCGGAAGTTGCGTGGAACTTTATGTCCGTTGTAAATAAGCAAGCTTCCTAACGCCATGTAGAGTGTGTGTCTCGTAAATCGCCCCCGGAAACGGTTATTTTCAGGTCTTGTGAAAGCAAAACATATTCTGTAGAATTTTCACAAACGATCCAAGAAACCAAACCAGGTTACCAAATGTCATATGTGAAACGCCTTCAATCCTTCACCCACACCCACACCCTCACCCACACCCAAAACACCTACACAAATAAACACCCATATACAAACAAACAAACACACCAACACACACATTTAGTAGCCACACACATCCCTCTAAAAGTAGGAGGAGATCCTCCTCCCCTGTAAACAGACTTCTGTGGCTCTGTCCGGTATGTGGCCCTCCTCGGCCAGCCAGTGTGTTTATTTGGTGACCACACTGAGGATTTAGACCACTGAGAATTTAGATCACTTAATGAGAGAAGTCCTGCCTTATTATGGATCAAATAGCTCTTTCCTGCCCTGCCTGCTGTTGTGCCACTGGTCAGGGTAGACTGGAAAATCCTGGGCTACAAACACACCCCTACCAGGCTGTTCCTCCTCAATCCAGAGTTAATTACTTATCTACAGTAACTTCCCCTCTCTCCCTTCCAAAACATGCTCCCTCATTCTTTCTTTTTATCTCTCTCCTAATCTATTTTCCTCTATATTTCTCTTTCTCTCTCTCTACCCATCCCTCTCTCCTCTATAGTAGCGTGTGTCTGGTTGCCACCCAGGCTGAGGGTTTTGTGGGCCTGATTCCAGCCGTGTCAGCGCCTTATTACTCACACCGCCTGTCCACACTTGCACCCCTCCCTCCCTCCATACCTTTCTCCATTCCTTTACCTATCCCTGCTTCTACCCATCCCTGCACCCTGTCAATATAATCAAGCAACGCTGGATGAGGAGAGGATATAGAGGTAATCCCTATAACAGAGGTCAGCAACATGCAACATAACAAGTGTTTTTTAAGTTTTAAAAATAAAGATAAAGATAATGTTTTTGGGCTTAGTTGTTGTCAACTTTCATTGTACAAATTCTTATAATTATTTTCGCCGTCCGTCCGCCCCCACAGACCATTCATTCTGACAAAAATCGTCCCGCCGCTGAATCTAGTTTAGGCATTAACTTCGAATTTTAAATGGTTATTAAGTTTAAGCATTAACTCAAACATTTTAAGGTTAGGCATTAACTCTGAATGGTTAAGGTAAGGGCTCCCTCTAATTCCCTCTCCTCCCGGAGGAACTGAGCTCTAGGACCATGCCTAAGGACTACCTGACCTGATGACTCCTGGCTGTCCCCAGTCCACCTGGTTGTCCTGCTGCTCCAGTTTCAACTGTTCTGCCTGCGGCTATAGAATCCTGACCTGTGCTACCTTGTCCCAGACCTGCTGTTTTCGACTCTCTCTCTCTCTCTCGCTCTCTACCGCACCTGCTGTCTCGACTTCTGTATGCTCGGCTATGAAAAGCCAACTGACATTTACTCCTGAGGTACTGACCTATTGCACCCTCTACAACCACTGATTATTATTTGACCCTGCTGGTCATCTATGAACGTTTGAACATCTTGAAAACAATCTGGCCTTAATGGCCATGTACTGTTATAATCTCCACCTGGCACAGCCAGCAGAGGACTGGCGACCCCTCAGAGCCTGGTTCTTCCTAGGTTCCTGCCTTTCTAGGGAGGTTTTTCTAGCCACCATGTTCCTACATCTGCATTGCTTACTGTTTGGGGTTTTAGGCTGGGTTTCTGTTTAGCACTTTGTGACATCTGCTGATGTAAGAAGGGCTTTATAAAGACATTTGACTTAAGGATTTGATTTAAGGTTTGGGATAGGCGTAAAACAAAAATCGCTAGCAACGCCTTAGCAAAACCGAAACATTCTTGAAGGTAACAGCTCTCTCTGTTGTCCCTAGTGGCCGGTTTCCATGTCATCTCCTGACGTCCTAAGACATGAATGGACGTCGAATACTGACTTGTATCACGGGGGACCTAGATGGTCCTATAATATAGAGCGTGATGAGGATAAGGACAGATTTAAGGAGAGAGGGAGACTGTATCAGCATCAGAAGGAGAGAGGGATCCATGCCCTCAGAGCATGGGCAGTCAGGCTGGCTGGTGGACCCCTGTGAGGAAGGAAGAGGGGGTAAGTAGGACACTGATGTAGACCACTACACACAGAACACACAGAACCCACGCTGGGCACTGTTGCTATGCTGCAAACAAACACAAGCTGTTGCTTCACAGGCTGTGGAACAACAGACCATGAAAAAAGAGAGAAGAAGAGAGGGATGGGTAGAGAGAAAGGGGTGGAACCAAACCACACAAAGCTGGACTGCTAAATAAAATAAGTTGGCCAAGGAAAATAAGGATTCCTCTACCCTGATTGGAAATGTGTGTGCTATCTGATGTTTGGGTGTGTGTGTGTGTGTGCATTTGCGTTTGAGTGCATGCATTCACAACGTGTGTGCGTGTATGCATGTGTACGTTCACATGCACATGTGTGTGTGTGTGTGTGTGTGTGTGTGTGTGTGTGTGTGTGTGTGTGTGTGTGTGTGTGTGTGTGTGTGTGTGTGTGTGTGGTGTGTGTGTGTGTGTTGAGATGCTCGGGGGAGTCCCTGTCTGACTCACTCCCAGTATTGTAGTTCAGAGTACTATTCCACAACGTGAGCATGAGTAATGTAACAAAGGTTTAATAACTCCAGCATCCCTGCACCTTAACCTTGGGTGTACATTTGCACCTCTACAGTACCAGCACATCTATAAATCACCTCCCAGCCTCCCAGTCAACAAACCGAGGGAGAGAAATCCTAGCCGCAGTGCATCTGAACCAGCTGAACCATGGCGTTGAACAGAGCACCTCTCGCTTGACGTGTAAATCTAAAGGAAGGAATCAGAAAATTCCACCCTGAATCCCACTGTTTTAGTAGTGGGATTAATGGGAATCAGAAGGGTTTCCCCTCCTCCTCCTCATTCCTCTCCTTGTCTCTCCCCTTCTTCTCTGTAATGATTTGATATCCTATGTTTTAGGCTTGGGCGGTATACCGTATATACCGTATACCGGGGTATTTTGAAATACCGACTGTATGATTTTCAATACCAGTTGGGGCACCCTTATAGCTTATAGAGGGGGTTTCTACGCTACAGCTTATAACTAAAAGTTAAGTATCTAAGATTTGCCAAATAAATTATCTCAGGGCTCCAGCTATGCATTTGGTTGGCTAACTTGCTAAGTAAGTAGCTAGCTTGCCAGCTTAAGCCTCTTAGTTACAGCAGAGACAATCAATCCCCTCCTGGATCAAGATCCCTGCTGCCTAAATTCGTTCTGTGCATAAAAGTTTACCTTTGGAAAGAAATAGCGCCCCTTATTTCACCTTTATTTAACCAGGTAGGCTAGTTGAGAACAAGTTCTCATTTACAACTGCGACCTGGCCAAGATAAAGCAAAGCAGTTCGACACATACAACAACACAGAGTTACACATGGAATAAACAAACATACAATTAATAATACAGTACAAAAATCTATATACAGCATGTGCAAATGAGGTAGGATAAGAGAGGTAAGGCAATAAATAGGCCACGGTGGCGAAGTAATTACAATATAGCAATTAAACACTGGAATGGTAGGGTGTGCAGAAGATGAATGTGCAAGTAGAGATACTGGGGTGCAAAGGAGCAAGATAAATAAATTAATACAGTATGGGGATGAGGTAGATTGGATGGGCTATCTACATATGAGCTATGTACAGGTGCAGTGATCTGTGAGCTGCTCTGACAGCTGGTGCTTAAAGCTAGTGAGGGAGGTAAGAGTCTCCAGCATCAGAGATTTTTGCAGTTCGTTCCAGTCATTGGCAGCAGAGAACTGGAAGGAGAGGCGGCCAAAGGAAGAATTGGCTTTGGGGGTGACCAGTGAGATATACCTGCTGGAGCGCGTGCTACGGGTGGGTGCTGCTATGGTGAACAGTGAGCTGAGATAAGGCGGGGCTTTACATAGCAGAGACTTGTAGATGACCTGGAGCCAGTGGGTTTGGCGACGAGTATGAAGCGAGGGCCAACCAACGAGAGCATACAGGTCGCAGTGGTGGGTAGTATATGGGGCTTTGGTGACAAAACGGATGGCACTGTGATAGACTGCATCCAATTTGCTGAGTAGAGTGTTGGAGGCTATTTTGTAAATGACATCGCCGAAGTCGAGGATCAGTAGGATGGTCAGTTTTACGAGGGTAAGTTTGGCAGCATGAGTGAAGGATGCTTTGTTACAGGAACTGTATGAAGGTACCGGCCAACCCTACTATGCATGCAGCCCAATGAGTGCCTCCACCAGAGGGGGGTGATGACCGATGACCGAGATCGATCGTGTCCCAGTCCTGTTCCCCTAATGCACACTGAAAATAAAGAAGACTTCTTTATTCCACACACTATCAAACTGTCGGGCCAAACGAGAGTTCACTCCAGAGAGCCGGAAGAGCTGTCTTTATTTCCTCCTTCCTTACGTCTGATGCTCTCTTAAAGTGGCAGCGCACGGTGAAGGCTCCGTGCAGGATTTTGCGACTGGACATTTTTATATGTAATACATGGAATTATTCCTTGGGTAATAGCAACCTTTTACAGCTGTTTAAGTAAGACATCCCACATTACACCCTCATCTACCCCCTGTGGGTGAGACCCTCGGAGTGCCTTGACTGGTGGGGTGTGATGACCGACAATTGTGAATGGTCGTGTCCCGATCCTGGTCCCCTAATGAACCAAATCAGCAATAATAATAGTAATATTTATACTCATCTACCCACTATAGGTCAACCAAGAGGTACCGATGCAAGTCAAGAACCAACAGGACCTTGAACAGCTTATCCTCCCAAGTCATAAGGCGGCTAAATAGACTGCTAAATAGTAAACCAAGTAGCTACCCAGACTATCTGCATTGACCCTTTTTACACAAACCTTTTTGACTCATCACATACGCTGCTGCTACTGTTTATTATCTATCACTTTATTCCTAGTTATATGTACATACAGTATCTATCTACCTCAATAACCTCATACCCCTGCACATCCACTCGGTACTGTAACTCCTTGTATATAGCTAAGTTATCGCTAGTCATTGTGTATCTATTATTATTAAAGTGAGAGCATACAGACAGACTAAATATTTAAAGCCAGCGGGAAACACTTTAAATGTTCCTACAGAAATCCACTGACTTGGTCCATGTGGTCAAGACCCACGGTCACGTTTCTATTACTTCTCTATTTTCTTTCTTTCTGCATTGTTTAGAAGGGCCCGTAAGTAAGCATTTCACTGTTAGTCCACACCTGTTGTTTATGAACCATGTGACAAATACAATTTGATTTGATTTGACTTTGTTGTGCATGCTCAGAGACCCACGGTCTCTTGAAAACATGGACCAAATCAGGATCGCTGTAGGGGTCAATGGATTTCTGTAGGAACATTTAAAGTGTTTCCCGCTGGCTTTAAATATTTAGACTGTCTGTATGCTCTCAGTCTGTCTGCCAGACCCCACATGCTACAGTCACTACTGCTATACTGCTGGCAGAAAGAGACAGAGAGAGAGGAGGGGAAAAAGAGAGTGGGGAAAGAAAGAGAAAGTGTACAGGGAGAAAAAGAGGGAAAGAGAGATGGGGTAGACAGGGACTTGCAGGGGTTGGGCCTGTGGTGGGTTTAAAACATTTAGTGAAAATTGCCCCCTCCGTTTGTTTTTGTTGCTGACAGCTGAGGTCTTAACTCCTTGTCTGCTAGGACGGGAGGGGGGATGAGGGCAGCTGGCAGGCGTCTGGAGAAAGGTTCCCTATCTTGCACACACACACATACGCTGACTGTAGCTATGCGGTGTAGACACGTGATAGAAGCCATGACATCTCGTAGACCCCCACAATGGTCTATTTATCTCTCTCATCTGATTCCTGCTCCACCTTTCATCATTTAATTTCCTTCCCTCCAACTTTCACCTCCTCATCCCCTCTTTATTGCAATAAGCCCCCTCTGCTACATGCTAGTCAGGTTTAGCTCTCAGATCAGCTGATACATAGTAATTCATAACAGACTTTACGCAAATTTTTCTCAAAATCACAAGTGTAATCACTATTGTATGTGTGTGTGCATGAGTGCAATTGTGTCCATGTAAAATGTGTGTGTGTGTGTGTGTGTGTGTGTGTGTGTGTGTGTGTGTGTGTGTGTGTGTGTGTGTGTGTGTGTGTGTGTGTGTGTGTGTGTGTGTGTGTGTGTGTGTGTGTGTGTGTGTGTGTGTGTGTGTGTGTGTGTGTGTGTGCGTGTGTGTTTGTGTGCGTACCAGAGAAAGTGTGTGTGCATGTGTATTTGTATTAGCCAGAGGAGAGTTATGGAGATGGAGTGAGAGTACATGTTTTAATGCAATGTGGCGTAGCAGCCATTAGTGCTGAATGAGCTGTGATATGTTTTCAAGAGGCTAATGAAGCATGTAATCTACCAGCAGTCTAATGAGCCCTCCATCTAATTAGAGCTGCCTGGGAATCCCACCAGCACACCGGATAACGCTAAGCTAACCCTCAGGGCCTGAGAGGGACAGAGTCTATGGGCCTGACAGAGAGAGAGGCTAGCACTATGGGCCCAAACTCCTAACCTTAGACTAGATTAGTTATCAGTAGTTATTTTAATGATAACGGGGGAATGTGTCATACATAATATATTATGGGTCAGGAAAAATATACACTACCGTTCAAAAGTTTGGGGTCACTTAGAAATTGTATTGTTTTTGAAAGAAAAGCACATTTTTTGTCCATTAAAATAACATCAAATTGATCAGAAATTCAGTGTAGACATGGTTAATGTTGTAAATGACTATTGTAGCTGGAAACGGCTGATTTTTAATGCAATATTTACATAGGCGTACAGCGGCACATTATCAGCAACCATCACTCCTGTGTTCCAATGGCACAATGTGTTAGCTAATCCAAGTCCATCATTTTAAAAGTCTAATTGAGTTCCTCTGTCCAGTGTCTGTGTTCTTTTGCCCTTCTTAATATTTTCTTTTTATTGGCCAATCAGAGATATGGCTTTTTCTTTGCAACTCTGCCTAGAAGGCCAGCATCCCAGAGTCACCTCTTCACTGTTGACGTTGTGACTGAGGTTTTGCGGGTAATATTTAATGATGCTGCCAGTTGAGGACTTGTGAGGCGTCTGTTTCTCAAACTAGACACACTAATGTACTTGTCCTCTTGCTTAGTTGTGTACCGGGGCCTCCCACTCCTCTTTCTATTCTGGTTAGAGACAGTTTGCGCTGTTCTGTGAAGGGAGTAGTACACAGCGTTGTACGAGATCTTCAGTTTCTTGACAATTTTTCGCATGGAATAGCCTTAATTTCTCAGAACAAGAATAGACTGACGAGTTTCAGAAGAAAGTTCTTTGTTTCTGGCCATTTTGAGCCTGTAATCGAACCCACAAATGCTGATGTTCCAGATACTCAACTAGTCTAAAGAAGGCCAGTTTTACTGCTTCTTTAATCAGAAAAACAGTCTTCAGCTGTGCTAACATAATTGCAAAAGGGTTTTCTAATGATCAATTAGCCTTTTAAAATTATGAACTTGGATTAGCTAATGTAACAGTTTAGCTTCCGTCCCTCTCCTCGCCCCTACCTGGGGTCGAACCAGGGACCCTCTGCACACATCTTTTACATTTACATTTACATTTAAGTCATTTAGCAGACGCTCTTATCCAGAGCGACTTACAAATTGGTGCATTCACCTTATGATATCCAGTGGAACAACCACTTTACAATAGTGCATCTAACTCTTTTAAGGGGGGGGGGGGTTAGAAGGATTACTTTATCCTATCCTAACCACAGTCACTCACGAAGCATCGTTACCCATCGCGCCACAAAAGCCGCGGCAGAGCAAGGGGAACCACTACTTCAAGGTCTTAAAGCGAGTGACGTCACCAATTGAAACGCTATTAGCGCGCACCACCGCTAACCATTTCACATCGGTTACACTCATCCCCCTTTCGACCTCCTCCTTTTCTGCAGCAACCAGTGATCCGGGTCAACAGCATCAATGTAACAGTTTAAGTTTATGGCGTCCCCTCGCCCCGACTCGGGCGCGAACCAGGGACCCTCTGCACACATCAACAACAGTCACCCACGAAGCATCGTTACCCATCGCTCCACAAAAGCCACGGCCCTTGCAGAACAAGGGGAACCACTACTTCAAGGTCTCAAAGCGAGTGACGTCACCGATTGAAACGCTATTAGCGCGCACCACCGCTAACTAGCTAGCCATTTCACATCGGTTACACTAACACAATGTGCCATTGGAACACAGGAGTGATGGTTGCTGATAATTGGCCTCTGTAAGCCTATGTAGATATTCCCTAAAAAAATAGGCCGTTTCCAGCTACAATAGTCATTTACAACATTAACAATGTCTACACTGCATTTCTGATCAATTTGATGTTATTTTAATGAACAAAAAATTTGCTTTTCTTTCAAAAACAAGGACACTTTTAAGTGACCCCAAACTTTTGAATGGTAGTGTATGTAAAATATCTAATAATGTCAAAAAAACGTTTGTGAGAGACTTTCATGCTGCTGCCTTGCGCTGTATAGAGACTGTAAGGAGAATATGAGACAGACAAGTGATGGGGCTCCACACTGAGTCTGCTGCTAATGGGGAGATGACTGATGCAAAGATTACGTTTTAATATCGCACCTCTTCAGCTCTGACTTGTGATGGATCTAATATCAGACAGACCTTGTATGTGTGCCTGTGTGTGTGCATCTGCCTGTCTACTGTGTGTGTGTGTGTGTGTGTGTGTGTGTGTGTGTGTGTGTGTGTGTGTGTGTGTGTGTGTGTGTGTGTGTGTGTGTGTGTGTGTGTGTGTGTGTGTGTGTGTGTGTGTGTGTGTGTGTGTGTGTGTGTGTGTGTGTGTGTGTGTGTGTGTGTGTGTGTGTGTGTGTCCGTGCCTGTGTGCGTACATGTTTGAGTTAAAGTATGCAAGACAAAAAAGGCTGACCCCCGCCACAGCCCCAGCCCAGCGACACGGGAGACGGGGCCTGTGCATCGTCAGTCTCACGCACGGGACGGGGGGAGGGGGTGAGTAGGAGAGGGGGAGGTAGGGAGTGACACGTCAGCCCAACAGGGTGGACACTAAAACAGGACAGAGGCACCACTGTCAAATAATACACCCACACTGATACAGTAATACAGAAACACACATTCACAACACAACAAACACACACACTGACACACCTGTACAATTACAATACAAAGCTATCAGTGCAAGACCTCTAGTCGTCTTTCACTGGTGTCCCTTTGTTTCTCCTCCTATCCTTCTGTCCTCTTTTCTGTTTCCATAAAACGTTCCTACTGGGAGGAGGGGACGACATGGAAAGATAGAGTGAGACAGAGCAGATGGAGTTAAAGAAGAGAGAGAGATGGCGTCAGTGTGATACAGGGGGGATGGAGGCAGACAGGAAAGCAGACAGAGACAGACGAGGAAGAGAGAGAAGAGAAGAAGAAAGAGACAACGAGGGAGACGTTGTGACAAAGCAGGCGATATCTAGAGTGGAACAATAGGACCATGGCTTCAACAGAATGGAAAAACCTGCACTGAAATATTCTTTGTTTTAATATTATTCTTTTTTAAGCAAAAGTCTGAACAAACAGACACGAACAATAACCTAGTATAGATATACACACATACACCTCACTAGCCACAGTCCCCTTACAGACACACATGTATACACACACACACACACACACACACACACACACACACACACACACACACACACACACACACACACACACACACACACACACACACACACACACACACACACACACACACACACACACACACACACACACACACACACCACCTCTACATAACACACTAATATTCATGATCAGTTTGATGAGGAGGAGGTGGTGTGGCAGGGTGTTGGAGAGCAGCGTTTCAGAAGGTTCTCATTTGCTAATTCCTTGCTGCTGCCTACGTTCTCTTATTGAAAACATCCCCTGGAATTTCCTCCAGCAGCCACAGCCCAGCCACCACTTCACTGAGAAAGTGTGTTGCAGTGTGTGTGTTTGTTTGTTTGTTTGTTTGTTTGTTTGTGTGTGTGTGTGTGTGTGTGTGTGTGTGTGTGTGTGTGTGTGTGTGTGTGTGTGTGTGTGTGTGTGTGTGTGTGTGTGTGTGTGTGTGTGTGTGTGTGTGTGTGTGTGCGTGTGTGGGTGTGCGTGCATGCGTGTGTGTTGGCCAATGAAAGAGAAAGTGCTTGTGAGTGTGCTCTTAACCAATTACTATCAGCTGGTGCTGTGTCATTCTGTCCATGGAAAAGTGTACAACAATTGTCTTGGCCAGATCACCAGTGTGGTATGCCATACTGCCACAGTCCTTACAGTAGAAGGCCCAGGGTTCTGGATGTTACATAACACTACAGTAACAGTAACAGTAACAGTCTGGCTCTTACAGTACAGTCACATGATGAGCTCTCTGAAGAACAAAGCACTGAAGATGAAAGGAGCAGATGGGGGAGAGAGATGGATAGATAGAGAGAGGAAGGGTGGAGATACTGCTGGATACATCTGTATACAAAGTCAGTTCCTGAGAGAACAAGACCGCCTGTTCCAACCTACTGCTGATGTGCCATAACCTCAGTGATTATTTTCTTAGACTAATAGTGTGATTATTTGATACATAGCAGAGCAGCATATACAGTACATTGCATAAAGTGGAGCAGCAATGCCCTGTAATATCACTCTCACTGTAACACCACTCTCACTGTAACAACACTGTTACTGAAACACCACTCTCACTGTAACACCACTCTCACTGTAACACCACTCTCACTGTAACACCACTCTCACTGTAACAACACTGTTACTGAAACACCACTCTCACTGTAACACCACTCATACTGTAACAACACTCTCACTGTAACACCACTCATACTGTAACAACACTGTTACTGAAACACCACTCTCACTGTAACACTACTGTCACTGTAACACCCCTCTCACTGTAACAACACTGTTACTGAAACACCACTCTCACTGTAACAACACTGTTACTGTAACACCACTCTCACTGTAACAACACTGTTACTGTAACACCCCTCTCACTGTAACAACACTGTTACTGAAACACCACTCTCACTGTAACAACACTGTTACTGAAACACCACTCTCACTGTAACAACACTGTTACTGTAACACCACTCATACTGTAACAACACTGTTACTGAAACACCACTCTCACTGTAACACTACTGTCACTGTAACACCCCTCTCACTGTAACAACACTGTTACTGAAACACCACTCTCACTGTAACACCACTCATACTGTAACAACACTGTTACTGTAACACCCCTCTCACTGTAACACCACTCTCACTGTAACACCACTCATACTGTAACAACACTGTTACTGAAACACGACTCTCACTGTAACACTACTGTCACTGTAACACCCCTCTCACTGTAACACCACTCTCACTGTAACACCACTCATACTGTAACAACACTGTTACTGAAACACCACTCTCACTGTAACACTACTGTCACTGTAACACCCCTCTCACTGTAACACCACTCTCACTGTAACACCACTCATACTGTAACAACACTGTTACTGAAACACCACTCTCACTGTAACACTACTGTCACTGTAACACCACTCTCACTGTAACACCACTCTCACTGTAACACTACTGTCACTGTAACACCACTCTCACTGTAACACCACTCATACTGTAACAACACTGTTACTGAAACACGACTCTCACTGTAACACTACTGTCACTGTAACACCCCTCTCACTGTAACACCACTCTCACTGTAACACCACTCATACTGTAACAACACTGTTACTGAAACACCACTCTCACTGTAACACTACTGTCACTGTAACACCACTCTCACTGTAACACCACTGTTACTGAAACACCACTCTCACTGTAACAACACTGTTACTGTAACACCACTCTCACTGTAACACCACTCGTACTGTAACAACACTGTTACTGAAACACCACTCTCACTGTAACACTACTGTCACTGTAACACCCCTCTCACTGTAACATCACTCTCACTGTAACACCACTCTCACTGTAACACCACTCTCACTGTAACACTACTGTCACTGTAACACCACTCTCACTGTAACACTACTGTCACTGTAACACCGCTCTCACTGTAACACCACTCGCACTGTAACATCACTCTCACTGTAACACCACTCTCACTGTAACACTACTGTCACTGTAACACTACTGTCACTGTAACACCCCTCTCACTGTAACACCACTCTCACTGTAACAACACTGTTACTGTAACACCACTCTCACTGTAACACCACTCATACTGTAACAACACTGTTACTGTAACACCACTCTCACTGTAACACTACTGTCACTGTAACACTTCTGTCACTGTAACAACACTGTTACTGTAACACCACTCTCACTGTACCACTACTCATACTGTAACAACACTGTTACTGTAACACCCCTCTCACTGTAACACCACTCTCACTGTAACACCACTCATACTGTAACAACACTGTTACTGTAACACCACTCTCACTGTAACACCACTCATACTGTAACAACACTGTTACTGTAACACCACTCTCACTGTAACACCACTCATACTGTAACAACACTGTCACTGTAACACCCCTCTCACTGTAACACCACTCATACTGTAACAACACTGTTACTGTAACACCCCTCTCACTGTAACACCACTCATACTGTAACAACACTGTTACTGTAACACCACTCTCACTGTAACACCACTCATACTGTAACAACACTGTTACTGTAACACCACTCTCACTGTAACACCACTCATACTGTAACAACACTGTTACTGTAACACCCCTCTCACTGTAACACCACTCATACTGTAACAACACTGTTACTGTAACACCACTCTCACTGTAACAACACTGTTACTGTAACACCACTCTCACTGTAACAACACTGTCACTGTAACACCCCTCTCACTGTAACACCACTCATACTGTAACAACACTGTTACTGTAACACCACTCTCACTGTAACACCACTCATACTGTAACAACACTGTTACTGTAACACCACTCTCACTGTAACACCACTCATACTGTAACAACACTGTTACTGTAACACCCCTCTCACTGTAACACCACTCATACTGTAACAACACTGTTACTGTAACACCACTCTCACTGTAACAACACTGTTACTGTAACACCCCTCTCACTGTAACACCACTCATACTGTAACAACACTGTTACTGTAACACCACTCTCACTGTAACAACACTGTCACTGTAACACCACTCATACTGTAACAACACTGTTACTGTAACACCACTCTCACTGTAACAACACTGTCACTGTAACGACCACTCAGAATTTCTGTTGGATGGAGCAGTTATTTTCTGCTTGTTATGTTATGACTCCATGATCCCCTCTTGATTTTCATAAATAAGCGGATGCTGTGGCAAGATGGAGGGGAGGGAGGGTGCTGTGGCAAAATGGGTGGCCTGCCCAAACCACTTTATACACATATCGTATAGTTTAATTACCCCCGGAAAGGTCATGAAACGGGATGGGTAACTCTAGAACGCCTTAACCTGGACGCCCGCTCTTTTCCTCCCGTTCTTGTTTTCTTTCTGTAGTCTGGACATGGTTCCTGTAGAACGGCATCCAAGGCAAATGCAGCGGGGAACGTTAATAGTCATCAGCCATATGGAAGGGAGGAGCTCTTATAAACACTAGTTCTCCTCCAGCTCTGCTCTGAAGAGTCTGCAGCTGGGATGATGGAGAGGGTGTCAGAGAAGGCCCTGGACGGATGGGCCAAGACAGACACAGACAGAGAAATACAAACAGACAGTGATGATACAGAGACAGAATTACTATGATTAATACAGAGACAGATGGACAGACAGATATGAAAGCAGAGACAGACAGAGCTGAGCCAATAAACTGACGATGGCAGAGTATTGTGTTCCCTTAGGCCTCACCAGTACTATGCTCTATGGCTAAATCTATAAGGTGCTCTGCATATTTATCAGGCAATTTAACACTTCATAAGTAAAGTGTTAGCAGAAGATGATGTCAGAAGGTGACTGTGGGATATTTTGATATCAGCTTCTCTGAGAGCTGCTTCAGGCGCCTGGGAGAGAACCTAGAGGAAACGTAGTTCTCCACGGCCTGGCGCTCGCGTGTCTGTACTCCTGGGTTACCGCCTGGTTACGGCCACGCTGCTGTCATGTTTCTCATCAGCTCACACTACCTGTCAGCCCTCACACACACACACAGACACAGACACATAGTCACACACACACACCGGCCTGTCAGCTGAAGGAACGCAGACAGACAGACAGACAGACAGACAGACAGACAGACAGACAGACAGACAGACAGACAGACAGACAGACAGACAGACAGACAGACAGACAGACAGACAGCTGGCCAACAGGTGACTTGACACTATCCTTTTCACCAGGCACCCAGGTGAGGTCATCACAGGCCATACACCATACACCAAATCTTCTACACCAGTTCTATACCTCCAACTCCTCCCTACAACAGCCCTAAATCAGAGCCAATCCCTCCAACTCCACCCTACACCAGCTCTACATTACAGTCCATACCTCCAACTATACCCTACACCAGCCCTACATTACAGTCCATACCTCCAACTCCACCCTACACCAGCCCTACATTACAGTCCATACCTCCAACTCCACCCTACACCAGACCTACATCAGAGTCTATACATCCAAATCCACCATAAACCAGCCCTACATCAGTCTATACCTCCAACTCCACCCTACACCAGCCCTACATCAGAGTCTATACCTCCCACTTCACCCTACACCAGCCCTACATCAGAGTCTATACCTCCCACTTCACCCTACACCAGCCCTACATCAGAGTATATACCTCCCACTCCACCCTACACCAGCCCTACATCAGAGTCTATACCTTCAACTCCACCCTACACCAGCCCTACATCAGAGTCTATACCTCCCACTCCACCCTACACCAGCCCTACATCAGAGTCTATACCTCCCACTTCACCCTACACCAGCCCTACATCACAGTCTATACCTCCAACTCCACCCTACACCAGCCCTACATCAGAGTATATATGTCCAACTTCACCCTACACCAGCCCCACATCAGAGTCTATACCTCCAACTCCACCCTACACCAGCCCTACATCAGAGTCTATACCTCCAACTTCACCCTACACCAGCCCTACATCAGAGTCTATACCTCCCACTTCACCCTACACCAGCCCTACATCAGAGTCTATACCTCCCACTTCACCCTACACCAGCCCTAAATCAGAGTCTAATTCTCCCACTCCACCCTACACCAGCCCTAAATCAGAGTATATACCTCCCACTCCACCCTACACCAGCCCTACATCAGAGTCTATACCTCCCACTTCACCCTACACCAGCCCTACATCAGAGTATACACCTCCCACTCCACCCTACACCAGCCCTACATCAGAGTCTATACCTCCAACTCCACCCTACACCAGCCCTACATCAGAGTCTATACCTCCCACTCCACCCTACACCAGCCCTACATCAGAGTCTATACCTCCCACTTCACCCTACACCAGCCCTACATCAGAGTCTATACCTCACACTCCACCCTACACCAGCCCTACATCAGAGTCTATACCTCCCACTCCCCCCTACACCAGCCCTACATCAGAGTCTATACCTCCCACTCCACCCTACACCAGCCCTACATCAGAGTCTATACCTCCCACTTCACCCTACACCAGCCCTACATCACAGTCTATACCTCCAACTCCACCCTACACCAGCCCTACATCAGAGTATATACGTCCAACTTCACCCTACACCAGCCCTACATCAGAGTATATACGTCCAACTTCACCCTACACCAGCCCTACATCAGAGTCTATACCTTCCACTCCACCCTACACCAGCCCTACATCAGAGTCTATACCTCCCACTCCACCCTACACCAGCCCTAAATCAGAGTATATACCTCCCACTCCACCCTACACCAGCCCTACATCAGAGGCTATACCTCCCATTCCACCCTACACCAGCCCTACATCAGAGTCTATACCTCCAACTCCACCCTACACCAGCCCTACATCAGAGTCTATACCTCCCACTCCACCCTACACCAGCCCTATATCAGAGTCTATACCTCCAACTTCACCCTACACCAGCCCTACATCAGAGTATATACCTCCCACTCCACCCTACACCAGCCCTACATCAGAGTCTATACCTCCAACTCCACCCTACACCAGCCCTACATCAGAGTCTATACCTCCCACTCCTACCTACACCAGCCCTACATCAGAGTCTATACCTCCCACTCCACCCTACACCAGCCCTACATCAGAGTCTATACCTCCCACTTCACCCTACACCAGCCCTACATCAGAGTATATACCTCCCACTCCACCCTACACCAGCCCTACATCAGAGTGTTTACCTCCAACTCCACCCTACACCAGCCCTACATCAGAGTCTATTTCTCCCACTCCACCCTACACCAGCCCTACATCAGTGTCTATACCTCCCACTTCACCCTACACCAGCCCTACATCAGAGTCTATACCTCACACTCCACCCTACACCAGCCCTACATCAGAGTCTATACCTCCCACTCCCCCCTACACCAGCCCTACATCAGAGTCTATACCTCCCACTCCACCCTACACCAGCCCTACATCAGAGTCTATACCTCCCACTTCACCCTACACCAGCCCTACATCACAGTCTATACCTCCAACTCCACCCTACACCAGCCCTACATCAGAGTATATACGTCCAACTTCACCCTACACCAGCCCTACATCAGAGTATATACGTCCAACTTCACCCTACACCAGCCCTACATATGAGTCTATACCTTCCACTCCACCCTACACCAGCCCTACATCAGAGTCTATACCTCCCATTCCACCCTACACCAGCCCTACATCAGAGTCTATACCTCCAACTCCACCCTACACCAGCCCTACATCAGAGTCTATACCTCCCACTCCACCCTACACCAGCCCTATATCAGAGTCTATACCTCCAACTTCACCCTACACCAGCCCTACATCAGAGTCTATACCTCCAACTCCACCCTACACCAGCCCTACATCAGAGTCTATACCTCCCACTCCACCCTACACCAGCCCTACATCAGAGTCTATACCTCCCACTCCACCCTACACCAGCCCTACATCAGAGTCTATACCTCCCACTTCACCCTACACCAGCCCTACATCAGAGTATATACCTCCCACTCCACCCTACACCAGCCCTACATCAGAGTCTATACCTCCAACTCCACCCTACACCAGCCCTACATCAGAGTCTATTTCTCCCACTCCACCCTACACCAGCCCTATATCAGCGTCTATACCTCCCACTTCACCATACACCAGCCCTACATCAGAGTCTATACCTCCCACTCCACACTACACCAGCCCTACATCAGAGTCTATACCTCCCACTCCCCCCTACACCAGCCCTACATCAGAGTCTATACCTCCCACTCCACCCTACACCAGCCCTAAATCAGAGTATATACCTCCCACTCCACCCTACACCAGCCCTACATCAGAGTCTATACCTCCCACTTCACCCTACACCAGCCCTACATCAGAGTCTATACCTTCCACTCCACCCTACACCAGCCCTACATCAGAGTCTATACCTCCCACTCCACCCTACACCAGCCCTACATCAGAGTCTATACCTCCCACTCCACCCTACACCAGCCCTACATCAGAGTCTATACCTCCCACTCCACCCTACACCAGCCCTACATCAGAGTCTATACCTCCCACTTCACCCTACACCAGCCCTACATCAGAGTCTATACCTCCCACTTCACCCTACACCAGCCCTACATCAGAGTATATACCTACCACTCCACCCTACACCAGCCCTACATCATAGTCCATACCTCCAACTCCACCCTACACCAGCCCTACATTACAGTCCATACCTCCAACTCCAACCTACACCAGCCCGACATTACAGTCCATACCTCCAACTCCACCCTACACCAGCCCTACATTACAGTCTATACCTCCCACTCCCCCCTATACCAGACCTACATCAGAGTCTATACCTCCAAATCCACCATAAACCAGCCTTACATCAGTCTATACCTCCAACTCCACCCTACACCAGCCCTACATCAGAGTCTATACCTCCCACTTCACCCTACACCAGCCCTACATCAGAGTCTATACCTCTCACTTCACCATACACCAGCCCTACATCAGAGTATATACCTCCCACTCCACCCTACACCAGCCCTACATCAGAGTCTATACCTTCAACTCCACCCTACACCAGCCCTACATCAGAGTCTATACCTCCCACTCCCCCCTATACCAGACCTACATCAGAGTCTATACCTCCCACTTCACCATACACCAGCCCTACATCACAGTCTATACCTCCAACTCCACCCTACACCAGCCCTACATCAGAGTATATACGTCCAACTTCACCCTACACCAGCCCCACATCAGAGTCTATACCTCCCACTTCACCCTACACCAGCCCTACATCAGAGTCTATACCTCCCACTCCCCCCTACACCAGCCCTACATCAGAGTCTATACCTCCCACTCCACCCTACACCAGCCCTAAATCAGAGTCTATACCTCCCACTCCACCCTATACCATCCCTACATCAGAGTCTATACCTCCCACTCCACCCTACACCAGCCCTACATCAGAGTCTATACCTCCCACTTCAACCTACACCAGCCCTACATCAGAGTCTATACCTCCCACTCCACCCTACACCAGCCCTACATCAGAGTCGTGTAGAAGATGCACAAAATGGGAAAAAACTCAAATGAGCGATGTTATCGGACACAATTTTAGCAGTACCTCCTCAAAATGTTCTATATAGTCCCATTTCCTTCAAGCCCAGTAGTAAACCCACTGCTTCTCCTACCTGTTCTCTCTCTCTCAGTCCTTACTTCTGGCTGGGAGGACTGGTTTGGTTCACTTGTTATCTGTGGTTCACGTGGGTTCCAGGATCCCAATGAAAACACACAGTTTAATAAAGGAAGGAAGTATCTTCAGATTCATCAAGGGTTATTTCCTCCACCGGTTTACTGGAATGCTGGTCATAGATGTATTTATTAGATGAAATCAACTCATTACTCCTAATACACATACAGTGTGTACACTTGTGAACGCACAGCTATAGTACACTTACTGTATAACCATGCACACACACACACACACACACACACACACACACACACACACACACACACACACACACACACACACACACACACACACACACACACACACACACACACACACACACACACACACACACACACACACACAGTAACTGTGCACAGCTGGTTATTGCTGCAGTGGCCTTGTCCAAACACTGGGTAGAAGGAGCGAGGGAGTGAAAAATGCTCAGAGGAAGGAACCAGGCGATCAGCATTAATCATGCAGTATGGTGCACAGCACTAAGCACACACCCAGGAGACTGCACCACCCATCTACACACATACGCACACTCCCCTCTCCCCCAGGACACACTGCAACATTCAGGAAACATTAGCAGCATTAGTGTGGAATGATAATTGACACAAACATCTCATGGTTTCTTCATTTCTGGATTTGGGAGGGAACTGCTGTTGTGTGTGTGTGTGTGTGTGTGTGTGTGTGTGTGTGTGTGTGTGTGTGTGTGTGTGTGTGTGTGTGTGTGTGTGTGTGTGTGTGTGTGTGTGTGTGTGTGTGCGTCTGCGTGTTTGTGTGTGTGTGCGTGTGTGTATTTTACATGTGTTTCTACATGCCAGAGATCTGGGAACCATTGAAGACTATTATTGTCCTGCACTGTCTCCAGTTTTCAAACACAAGTTTCAAACACAAGATTGAGAGCATTTTGCTCAGCATAAACACACATTAACATGGGTACAAACACTAACCAGACACAAACCTGATATCTCTTTCTCACTCGCTGTCCCCCCCATACACACAGACCCACACACAAACACACATAACCAGACACTCAGACACTGTGCAGATGTAGATGTAACTGTATCCGTGAGCATTCCTTGCCTCCACTGAGATGTTGGGTGAGTAGCACTGTAAGCTCCTCCCCTCTCCTCTCCTCTCCTCTCCTCTCCTCTCCTCTCCTCTCCTCTCCTCTCCTCTCCTCTCCTCTCCTCTCCTCTCCTCTCCTCCCCTTTCCTCCCCTCTCCTCTCCTCCCCTCTCATCTCCTCCCCTCTCCTCTCTACGCCCCATTAGTCTTTACTGGTGGCTGGGGAGAGCTAACGGTGGGCTGAGGTGCAGGGCAGCACTGTGAACATGGCCTCCTGCCTTCATCTGTCTCCTGTCCTCTGGCTGCCAAAACCCACCTCTGACTGGGCCATAAAGACAGGTAATCTATCATTTACTACTGTCGCCGTCATCCACCCTGCAGCCACTTCCAGCTCCCTATGTCAAGTAGATTAGCTTCAGTGTTGGTGAAAGACGAACACACAGTTTCTGTGAGCACAACAGAGTACCAGTGATGGGGTCCCATAGAAGTGCCCATAGGCACAGATCTAGGTTGAGCTTACCCTCCCTAAATCCTAACCTAACCCAGTAGTGGTAAAATGTGAAACTGACCTTAGATCAGTGTTATGTGGTTAACTGGACTCATAACCTTACAACCCTTCCCACTCACCTGCACCAAAAGCAAAGAAGAAGGTCTGGGAGGGGTTTCGCTGGATGAGGGCGGAGATGCGGTGTGCCATTCGCTCATTGCGTTTGTAGATGAGCTCCTGGCGGAAGTAGTTGTCAATCTGAAGTGCTGTGGTCTTCTCATGGGCCGGCAGGGAACTGTTGATGAAGTGAGGGAGCTGAGAGAGAGAGGGGGGATAGAGAGAGGGGGGGAGGGGCGGGGGGAGAGAAGGACGGGGAAAGAGAGAATGTAAGAGAGGGAGGGGAATGGGGAAAGAGAAGAAGAGAGTGGGAGAGGGAGGGAAGAGAAAAGGACAGTGGGAGAGGGAGAGAAGAGGAAAGAGAGGACAGAGTGGGAGAGGGAGAGAAGAGGAAAGAGAGAAGGACAGAGTGAGAGAGGGAGAGAAGAGGAAAGAGAGAAGGACAGAGTGGGAGAGAAGAGGAAAGAGAGGACAGAGTGGGAGAGGGAGAGAAGAGGAAAGAGAGGACAGAGTGAGAGAGGGAGAGAAGAGGAAAGAGAGAAGGACAGAGTGAGAGAGGGAGAGAAGAGGAAAGAGAGAAGGACAGAGTGGGAGAATGAGGGAAGAGGAAAGAGACAAGGACAGAGTCGGTGAGGGAGGGTGTTAGTGACGTCCTGGCACACACAAGTGCCTGTGTGAGACCTGGCTGGAGAAAGTGTTCCTGACATTTGTGCCAGCGTGTGTTGCATGACAGCCTGATGGAAAATGACCACCCGCTACAGAGAGAGAGAGAGAGAGAGAGAGAAGAATGACACGGCTCTACTCTGCTGTGTGTGTGTGTGTGTGTGTGTGTGTGTGTGTGTGTGTGTGTGTGTGTGTGTGTGTGTGTGTGTGTGTGTGTGTGTGTGTGTGTGTGTGTGTGTGTGTGTGTGTGTGTTTAATTGGGGTTTGATTGATTTACAGCAGACAGCTTCCTGGCAGTAGTCAGCTCTTGGCCAGCTCAGAGGGATAGGCAGTCCATTAATCTGCAGGGATGATCAGGGGTCCAGGAGGAGCAGGAGGGGAGGGGGGTCTGGTGTTTAGAGGGGGGCCTCAATGGCCACGGTTACAGAGTCCCTGCTCTATTATAAAGCTGCTCTGAAAGACACACACACACACCGGGGGCCAGGAGGCAGCAGAGCAGACTGCATCTGAGCCCCATCCCTGTGCTGTTCTCTGGGAGTATCCTGTTCACTTCCTTCCAGCTCTGGGGTCAAAGCATTTGTTAGGAGCAAGTTCCTCTCCGCTTCCTGACCAGAGCTACTCCCCCCAGTGGAGATGGAGGGAGTGATGGGGGAGTAGGGAGGGTAATGACAGGAAGGGGTTATCAGGAGAGAGGTCAGAGGGAACAGGGCTGTGCGTGGGCTGTGCGTTCGAGAGAGGGAGAGAGAGAGAGTCTTGTCTCTTGGGGCGTTAAAGACTGATTGCCCAGAGGGCCTTGTAAAGTACTGTATGATGTGTACTCCACTGTACTGTATGTTCTGGACACCTGTAGCTGCTGAACACACTGTGTCTTATTGAGTAGCAGCACTAAAAGTCATGAGGAGGACTGGAGAGCTGCAAGCCAAGGGAGCATGAAAAGCTTCTAATCACGTACATGTGCGTGTGTCTGTGATGGGTTGCGCTGAGACATAGATGGGTCAGCTGTCGTACTCCTGTTAGCATGCAGTCTCTATCTCACACACTCCCCAAAACACTCTCACCCCTCTCTCCCATCTCACACTCATAATCTCCTCTCTCTGTCTCTCTCTCACCAATAATCTCTCTGTCTGTCTCTATCTGTCACCTCTCTCTCTCTCTTAATCTCCTCTCTCTCTCTCTCTCTCTCTCTCTCTCTCTCTCTCTCTCTCTCGCAGTGCATGCTGGGAGTTTTTTGGAGTTTGAGTGTTTGGTGTGGAGGGCTCTGTCCTAACTTCAAAGTTAGGGTGGAAGAGGACAGAGTTAGTTTCCTGGGGTTTGGAAGGTGTGGTGTGCGCGATGGCTTCTCAGCCTAGCACGGAGGAGACGCTGTCGATACGGCATGAATTCAGGTGTGTTCCTGAGAATAGAGTTAAAGTGGAGGAGGTTCTGCTTGCAGTCGGTGAACAGGTATGAGCTGAATTTATACATTCTGCTTCTAGAATGAACAAAGCTGTGGTTGTGTTCATGAAAAGAGCAAATTTGGTTGGTAGGCTAATTGCTAGTGGAATATTTGTAAGGGTGTGTTGGTGCCAATTCCACCTCTTTCTACCCCTTCGACAAGGGTAGTAGTTGCAAATTTGCCTTCGTTTATTACGGATGATCAAATCAGGAAAGAGCTGAGTCGTTTTGGTAAACCTGTCGGCAGGTTTTCAGGCAGATGCCGTTAAGCACGTTGTTTCGTTCCGGAGGCAAGTGTTTATGTTTCTGAATAACAATGAGCAACAGCTAAATGTGCATTTTAAAGTGAGGCATGGTGAGGGGCTCTACGCAGGGTTTGCCAGCACAGATAGTCTACGGTGTTTTGAGTGTGGGAATTTGGGGAATAAGAGCTTTGCGTGCCCACATAAAAGCCGTAGACAAGGTGAGGGCACAAGCGCCAGTGGGGGAAATCGAGGTCAACGTGCAGGGGGCAATGAGATGCAGACAGCAGAGGCTGGGCCTAGTCATGCTATGGATGGTGGTGTAGATGAGGCTGTGTCTAGTCAGGCTAGAGATGGTGGGGTAGCTGAGGCTGGGTGTAGTCATGCTATGGATGGTGGTGTAGATGAGGCTGTGTCTAGTCAGGCTAGAGATGGTGGGGTAGCTGAGGCTGGGTGTAGTCATGCTATGGATGGTGGTGTAGATGAGGCTGTGTCTAGTCAGGCTAGAGATGGTGGGGTAGCTGAGGCTGGGTCTAGTCATGCTATGGATGGTGGTGTAGTGGAGGCAGGGTCTAGTCATGCTATGGATGGTGGTGTAGAGGAGGCTGGGTCTAGTCAGGCTAGAGATGATGGGGTAGCGGAGGCTGGGTCTAGTCAGGCTAGAGATGGTGGGGTAGCTGAGGCTGGGCCTAGTCATGCTATGGATGGTGGTGTAGATGAGGCTGGGTCTAGTCAGGTTATGTTAGTGGATGAGGAGAGTATAGTGGGGAAGTGTAAGAGACTAGGGGGGAGGAGGAGGGTGTCAAGCAGAAAAGGAAAAAGGGTGTGGTCAAAAGCACCATGGAACCTTTTCCTGGTGCTGGGGGGGAGGCCCTGACCAGAGAGGAAGGGCAGGTGGTCAGGATGGGAGATGGAGAGGAGTAAAGTGAATCTGAGGAAGAGGACGATGAGGAGTTATTTTTTTCAGACTCCTCTTCAATGGGTCCGGAGCTGACAGCCAGTCAAGCAGAAGGGTCAAAGTACACGTTGAGGGAACTGACAAGGTTACTGAATGAGACCAAGGGGGAAAAAAGTTAAGGCTTTTTTTCTGATCCAAGAAAGTTTGTAAGATCAGTACAACATGCTATGAAAAATGAGGGGCATGGTGTCCTCTCACCCAGGAAACGGTTTATGTTGAGGAAGTGGGTCACAACAGTGCGTAAGGGTCTACCTTCAGACACTTTAGATGTATAGTTTCTTTCTGGCACTGGGGCTTTTTGAGCTTTGCTATTGGTCTCTTTCTTTGCTGGCTTTTCTCACACTTCTTATGGAGACTCTTCGGGTAGGATCACTCAATATAAATGGCGCCAGAGATGCGGGAAAGAGGAGTGTGTTGGGTGAATATGTAAAACAAAAAAAAGTATGGGTGTTATTTCTGCAGGAGACGCATAGTCATGTGGTGAATGAAGTCCATTGGGGGCTCTGGTGGAAAGGGGCAAGTGTATTGAGCCAAAAATGTGCTCCTCATAGGAGGTGTGTAGGGGTACGCTGCTTGTTGTAAAAGCAGAAATGAACAACATGGGTGTTGTCTTTATAAATGTGGATGCACCTAATACAGAGAGAGAGAGGAGGGTTCTATTTGGGTCTTAGACAGGAACTCTCACAGGTAGCGCCTGAGGAGACGCTGGTGGTCGCCGGGGACTGGAACTGTACAATGGATTTTACGAAAGACAGAAATGGGGAAGAGCCTCATTCAGTGTCAGTGGGAGTGTTAAGGGACATCATTAATCAGTTCGACCTAGTGGATGTTTGAAGAGCTAAACATCCCAACACAAGACAGTATACATGGGTGAAGGTTTTTGGGGATAGGGTGGGTGCAGCCCGACTTGATCGGTTTTACATGTCCAGGAATCAGAGCAATAGGCTGTTGGGAGCTACCATTCTCCGGTGGGGTTTTCAGATCACCACATAACCATGGCCCGGCTGTCTATTTCACCAGGGCCCCGGCAGGCATCCTATTGGAAGTTTAATGTAAAGCTCTTACAAGATGCCACTTTTTGCTTAGGTTTCCAGACCTTTTGGGAAAGGTGGGGGCAGCGAAGAGAGGCGTATGAGTCTCTGAGTCAATGGTGGGATGTGGGGAAAGTCCAAACTCAATTTTTCTATCAACAGTATACAGCTTTCTCATCCTCAGAGGCTAGGAGAGTATTGGGGGAACTCGAGCATAGTATCAGTGAGGAGGAGGTAGAGCTGGTGGGGCAAGGCAATGTAGGCCTCCAGGCTAATTTAGCTGAATTACGTAGGGACCTGGGTAGTTTTTTCCAGGTTAAGGCAAAGGGAGCACTTGTAAGAGCTAGGTTCTCCATGCTCAAGGAGATGGATGCTCCCAGCTCCTTCTTCTTTGGTTTGGAAAGACAGAGCGGTGAAGCCAAGGGTATGCATTGTCTAAGGCTGTCTGATGGGCGGGTGACCTCTGTGGTGGGGGAGATGCGGGAACGGACTGTGGAGTTTTATACTGAGTTGTATAGGGCAGAAATGTGTGATCCTATGTGTGCTCAGGTCTTGTTTGAAGGCCTCCCTAAGCTCTATCTGGCACAGAGGGATGAAATGGACATTCCTCTGTTGTCCCATGAACTGGTAGAGGCCGTAACCCTGATGTCCCCCGGTTGTGCACCGGGGGTCGATGGACTCCCAGTGGAGTTTTATAAAAAATTCTGGGGAATAATTGGACAGGACTTCTTTTGCGTGTTACATGAATGCGTCGGGGTAGGAGAGTTGCTGATGAGCTGCCGTCGGGCGTCTCTGACTCTCCTGCCCAAAAAAGGGAACTTGTATGAACTTAAGAACTGGAGGCCTGTGACATTACTCTGTGCGGCCTACAAGATATTTGCCAAGGTCCTCTCTAACAGACTGAAGTCCCATTTAGACTCGATAGTACATAAGGACCAAACATATTGTGTACCGGGATGCTCAATCACGGACAACTTGTTCTTAATCAGGGGCATGTTGGACTTGTCGAGAGGTTCTAATGTGTACTTTGGACTGGTCTCTTTTGATCAAGAAAAGGCTTTTGATAGAGTGGACCATGAGTATCTGTTTAATGTGATGTCTGTGTTTGGGTTTGGGAAGAGTTTTTTTGACCTGTGTGAAGCTGTTGTATGCTGGGGCGTCATGTATGGTCAAGGTGGGAGGGGGGCTCAGTAGACCAGTCTGGGTGAGATGGGGCATTAGACAAGGATTCCCTCTATCTCGGCAGTTATATACACTAGCCATTGAGACTTTTTTGGGACTGCTACGCAAGAGACTGCAGGGAGTGTGCTGGACAGGCATGGATGTGGTGACAGGCATAGCAGTGTCAGCATATGCAGATGATGTTTCTGTGATGGTCAGGGATGGTCAGGATATGCAGGCACTAGAGAACAGTCTGAAGGTGTACGAGGGAACTTCATCAGCAAGAGGGGCAAGAGCAAAGCTCTGTTATCTGGGGCATGGGGGGATAAGGCCCCTCCTCTGCTTCCAGGGGGTTTGCAGTAGAGTTGTGAAGGGCTTAAAGTGTTGGGGGTGTACCTGGGCTTGGAGAGGTGGGTCAGGAAGAACTGGGAGGGGCTGTTACAGGCAGTGGTGTTAAGACTGGCCAGGTGGAGGTGGCTCCTGTCCCAAGTGTCATATAGAGGGAGGGTGCTGATAATCAACAGCCTGGTGGCATCTTCCCTTTGGCATAGACTGGCTGTCCTCAACCCCCCCCCCCCCCCCCTGCCGGTCTGCAACGCAAGCTGGTGGACTTTTTCTGGTCGGGCCATCACTGGCTGAGGGCGGCAGTGTTGTACATGACCGTGCACGAAGGAGGACAGGGCCTGGTGGAACTGGAGAGCAGGATGGCTGCTTTCCGGCTAAAGGCGGTGCAGAGACTGCTGTACCATACTGATGTTGGCTGGAGGGAACCAGCATGCGCAATGCTGAGGAGAGCTGGAGGATTAGGGTTGGACCGGCAGCTGTTCGTCATGAAGCTGGAGAGGCTGAGTACAGCAGGTCTCTCAGATTTTTACTCTGCAGTGCTGAGGGCCTGGCAGCTGCTAAGGGCCACACGACAAGGGGGTGTGGAGCCTGGGCTGTGGGTATGGGAGGAGCCTATTTTCTACAACCCAGCCATCCTTTTGAGATCGGTTCAGTCGGCCACCCTGCAGAGGCAACTGATGGCAGGGGGTTTACAAAGGCTGGGTGACCTGCGACTGGCAGGGGTGGAAAACCCCGGAGGTCCTGGCACAACAAACAGGAATAACGTCTCTTAGGCTGCTGGAGAGATTCCTGGAGGAGGTCCAGGAGGCACTGTCTGAGCCGGTAAGGGGGGTGTTTGAGCGGCCAAAGGGGGAGGGACCACCAATGTTTCCGCCACTGCAGGTGACGGCAGAGACTGGAGACTGGCTAGGATGGTCTGGAGGATTTGTTAGATTTTAACACTCCGAGCCTGGGGGAGTTTGAAGGGGTGGGAGGTAAAGCCCTCTACAACCTCTGCGTTAAGGTAAGGAACATTAGGAGCCTAACAGGAGTGTATGTGGGGCGGAGAGTATGGTGGGTTTTAGATGGAGGGGGCTCTACAAACCCCCAGTACCAAAGAGGTCAGGGGACCTCCAGTGGAGGGTTCTTCATGGAGCCCTGGCCACTAACACCTGGTTGGCACGGGTTGAACCGGGAGTCGGACAGGGGTGTCCTTTCTGTGTAATGAAAGAAACTGTGATTCATGTGTTTTCTGTGTGCACCAGGTTAATGCCATTAATGTCTCTGCTGGAATGTCTGTGTGAGAGGTTGGGGGTGGTTTTTACTGTTGGGATGTTTATAATGGGGAACAAGTACTTTAATAAGGAGAAGGCCAAATGTGTTTTGTTGAATTTTCTGTTTGCTCAGGTGAAGTTGGCTATTTGGCTAACAAGGAGGAACAGGGTCAAAGGTGGGGGATAACAGACCCTTTACTAGTGTTTATTGGGATGGTCTCTGCGCGCCCTAGGGTTGAGTTTGACTTCTATAGAATGATAAAAAGTGTGGAGATGTTTGAGGAGATATGGTGTGTTGGGGGGGCTGTCTGTATAGCTGGGGAAGATGTTTTGGATATACAGTTGTAGAAGTGGTGTGTTTTTGGGGGAATTGTGATGTTGTTTTGTATCATGTGGTAGATGGAAAGGTGAGTATGGTACACGTATGCAGTACAAGATATATTTAGGTGTTTTATTTTTAAGGGGCGGTGATGAGTTTTAAAATGAAATGAGAAAGTTTCATTAAAGAAAGACAAAAAGTCGACGTGCACTGTAACTGCCAGATCTTTTTTGTTATTTTATTTTACTTTATTTGTACTTTCTTTGTGTTCCTACAATAAAAACAAAGTATAAAAAAAAAGAAAGACAAAAAGTCAGTCTCTCTCTCTATCAATCTGTCTACTCTCTCTCAAGATCTGGTTTTCATGGCACGTAGTAATGTGGTTAAACACATGGTTATTGGTGTATATGACATTGTGTGTAACCAAGGACATTAACCATATTTACTTTTTGATACAGCTCTGATCTCTCCTGTATCATGTATCTTTACAACTCTCCTTCCTCTTTCTAAATACCCTTTTCCCTCATATCCCCCCCCCCCTCTCTTGTGACTCTTCTTTCTCAATTTTGCTCTTTCTCTCTCTTTCCTCTTTCATTCTCTCTCTTTCTTGTTTTATTCTCTCTCTCTCTCTGTCTGTCTCTCTCTCTCTCTCTCTCTGTCTCTCTCTCTCTCTCTCTCTGTTTCTCTCTCTCTCTGTTTCTCTCTCTCTAGGACTGGTGGGTTCTGTGGGACTGGAGTGTGAGTGTCTAGGCTAGAGAAGGAGAAGCAGAGAGGACGGGGGCGGGGGTGGCGGGGGGTAAAGAGAAGGGGAGGGAGCCCCATCGGTTCTCTGATGAATGAGGACCGCTAGAGCGTTTAATGAAAACAGAGAAGAAAGAGGTGGCCAGTTGGAGGGGGGGTGAACCACATGCAGATAACTTATCACAGGAAAGCCCATTAGCTGCAGTCTATCCTGACCGCTCAGGAAATGTGAAATGACAGGGAAACATTTCCTCCCTTCCTCACTCCTGGTTGCAGCCCTGGCCAGGGCCTCCGTCTGCATTCTCTCTTTGAACGTCCTAATTGCTCTACACCCTCTGGTGGATTGGCCTGCTCTGCTACGGCTGAGGCGGAGGAATGAGTAGGGCCCTCCGTGTTGAAATCCATTAACCTCTCCCGCCTGCGGCCCATCAGGCCCCCAGTAGATGAAGACTGAGCTGGGAGAGCATGGGGCTGGGGATTACTGTCCATTTATCAGGGAACACCTGCTACTCCGGTAGAAAGTTCATAAGGCCTGCCATAGATCAGCACAGCCAGGCACCGCCATCAACCATTAGATGGTTATAGCATGTGGTATGGAATGTTAATATGTGTTATTATTAGATAAAGACCCCAGGCTCACTGGTCTGATTTAGCGGAGGGACACAGGAGACAACTGTAGGAGACATGGTCTTTAGGGACCAAGGATACAGAAGAGAATGTCTTATTCCATCATTTGTCTGGCCGTAATAATACACCTGTGAAGGTAAAGTGATGTAATATGCTGAAATGATCCTAATTAGATGTTGCTGATGTCGTGATCACAGATGATCATGTATGTGCCATCAGTCTGACAACATACATAATGGTACAGTGTTCATGAATGTTGAAATATGACCATACCATAATTGGTATGTCAATACAGGATTTATAGTACATGATGTGTGACGACTATAGTGTGTGGTCATAGTAAGTCACTCCTCTAAGTCTGGGCTTGATTGTTAGTTCAATCGGGTGTGTTAGTGCTGGTTAGAAACAAAAGCCTGCATCTTCAGGACCAGGATGGAATAACATGACTTTAGCCCCTTTCCGTCTTCCAGCAATGGTGGATGTACCTGTGAGGTGTCGTGGTTGAAGATGATGGAGCTCAGGTCTCCACAGTTGTAGTGTGTGATGAGGTCCTCGGTGGTGTAGGAGCCCTGCAGACTGCCTGCTCTCACACTCTCATGCTGCAGCAGGGTCTGGTTCAGGGCAAACAGCACCTGCAGAGGGAGGAACTATTAGGGACTTGGCAGTGTGAACAATGACAGCATAACAGCACACTGTTAAAGTCTCATTTTGTTGTGGCTCACACTAACACAGGCATACTGTAGTGGAATTGTATGATTGGTAGTTTATAGAAGTTTCTTTCCATTAGTTTCCTAACGTTGCCCATCATGTGCAGACTGGCTAAAACAGACCACAAGAGGCATCGCAGAGCTCCATTTTCTCCACTTCTCCTCTCTCAGGGAAAAAGAAGGGAGAGTGGAAAAGAGGGAGACTGTCCCTTTAAAAATAGCTCTCTCAGGGCCTCAGCACCATAAATTTACAGCCCCCATTAAAATAAAAAGTAAACCCTCTTTAGAGAGAATTTATGGTGTGCAGCAGCCAGCGGGAGCTGCGACACTGCAGCTGTCCCAGACACCAGTGGTTAACAGTCCCAGCTCCCGCCCCCTCAATCCCACGGCCGCCTCTGACTGGCCTGGCAGGCCCCAGCCAGCTGTCAATCAGGGCTAAGCGTTCTGACAGGAGCGCTAGGTGGAGGGCGTGAGGAACAGAGTGGTTTACTCAGAGTACAGTAGATTGAGTTTCACACCGTCTCACATTCCGCCCACTAACACATTCATGTCCTATGGTGGTGCGGTCAGTTGATTTGCACCGTTGATTACATACGTATGACTGCATGTTACATCACCGCTGGTAACTCCTGAACCTAATTGCCTCCACCAGGGTTAGTAAAGGAAAGTGATGGCTATACCGTAAATACTGATGGTCGACATCCCGACCGCATGATTTGTGTGTAGGCTTAAGGCCTACAGCTGCACAACTGATCTACCCTAAGTCAACACACTGGTTATATGTAATAATTCACAAAATGATGTTATGTTTTTGCAATCACTTATTGAACTCATAAATGCCTTATTGTATTGTCTTTTTGAATGTTGCTTAAACTTTTTTTACCTTAACAATGAGCTGAGCACACCCAAGTTCTAAGCTAAATTTTGTGACTCTCTTCTTTCTCAATTTAGCTTGAGAAATGTTTCTCTCTCTCTCTCTCTCTCTCTCTCTCTCTCTCTCTCTCTCTCTCTCTCTCTCTCTCTCTCTCTCTCTCTCTCTCTCTCTCTCTCTCTCTCTCGTGTAGTCTGAGGTCATTGTATTTGCTAACCAGTCTTCAGGCCGGTGCCTTAGTAGTGTGCCTCTGTTCTAATGAGGGGAGACAACACTAGAGAGCTGACAGCATGGATGCCTCTCCCTCCCTTCTTCCCTCCCTCAGTCCACTCTTTAACCTCTTCTCATATTTCCCATTGCATGCAAGCAACCCCAGGACCTCACCCAGCCTTTCTCACTGCAAAGAGAGCGGTGAGCAATCTTATTTATTTTATTAGACGTGTTTCACAGTCTATTTTCAGCCAAGGGCCCAGCGCCGTGCTGTCATCCTGCCAAAGCAGTAATCCCAAAATGGGCCTTGATCAAACCTGCGGCCTTAACGGTTAGTGCTGAGCAATTTAGTTTTTTAAAAACATTGAATGCATTGTGAAATAATGACATTAAAAGGATTTTAGAGCTTTTTAATGGAAATTCCAAAGCCCAAAATAGTGAACATTCAATTGCCAAAACATTGAAAATATTCCATTGTCTCTGTCACAGTGTTTTCCACAAGTACATTGAGTAGCCAGCCAAATAGAAATAGTAGCCAGCCAGCCAGGCCCAAGGAGCTCTATTTTGGTGGCCTCTGGTATATACTAATGCTTAGATTCCATCTGAAATACACTGCAAAATTTACCTCCCAGATTGAAAACATTTGTTGTGGTAATGTGTAGAAAGACATTACTTTACAATTTAAATGACTGAAAATGTATGAATTCAGTGTATTTTTTGCTGTTTTGGATATTGTCTAGGTTTCCATTTTTATTTAATTTTTTTCAGGCTGAATCTGGTAATGAATAGTGTGGCTGTTGAACAAGTTGAGGAGACTAAATTACTTGGCGTTACCTTAGATTGTAAACTGTCATGGTCAAAACAAATAGATTCAATGGTTATTACAAAGATGGGGAGAGGTCTGTCCGTAATAAAGAGATGCTCAGATTTTTTGACACCACACTAAAAAAAGCAAGTTCTACAGGCTCTAGTTTAGTCTAATCTTGATTATTGTCCAGTTGTGTGGTCCAGTGTGGCAAGGAAATACCTAGTTAAGCTGGAGCTGGCCCAGAACAGAGCGGCACGTTTTGCTCTTAATTGTAATCAGAGGGCTGATATAAATACTATGCATGCCAGTCTCTCTTGGCTAAGAGTTGAGGAGAGACTGACTGCATCACTTCTTCTTTAATAAGAAACATTCATGTGTTGAAAATCCCAAATTGTTTGCATAGTCAACTTACACACAGCTTACACACAGTGTCACCCCACCAGACATGCCACCAGGGGTCTTTTCACAGTCCCCAAATCCAGAACAAATTCCAGAAAATGTTCAGTATTATATAGTATTATATAGTATTATACGTTGCATGGAACTTCCTTCCATCTCATATTGCTCAAATAAACAGCAAACCTGGTTTCAAAAAACAGATAAAGCAACACCTCACGACACCACGCCTCTCCCCTATTTGACCTAGATAGTTTGTGTGTATGTATTGATATGTAGGCTACGTGTGCCTTTTTAAAAATTTATGTAGTTCTGTCCTTGAGATGTTCTTGTCAAATGATGTTCTATATTATGTCATTCTGTGTTATGTTTCATGTTTTGTGTGGACCCCAGGAAGAGTAGCTGCTGCTTTTGCAACAGCTAAAGGGGATCCTAATAAAATACCAAATACAAAAATACCAAATATTGTTCCTGCTGTGATGATTCACCATCTTCATCGAATGTTTTCATAATTTATCTTCAGATAATCGCCAATAAGCTTAGGCCTCCCAGTAGCATATGCAAATTAGGGAGCCAAATTAAGGACTCTCTCATCGATACGATTTGGTAGGCTATACTTACTGACTGACAATGCAATACAATGGACATTTAACGGAAGTTACTAACGTAACTATGGCTCTACTAATTCCTGAAGACTGTCAATGTGGTTGAAAGCATGGATTACATCCCTCGCACTCCGCGTAGTTCGAGTAATAATAACAAGAAAGTCATGCTAGTGACGTGACAGCATGGGAGGATGTGCCCCCACGGTTCATATAAAACCGTACATCAGACCACGCACTCAGAGAATTTTCTTGCCCAAAGATTCCGAGTGACAGGAAAGTACTGACGGTCAACCAGGTATTCGTAGAACCATAGTTACATTCGTAACTTTCGTTCTACTTCATACCTTTCAGAACGTCAGTACGGTGAAAGTATGGATGAGTCATACCAACAAGGTCGCGAGGAATTGCACTACTAACCTCTGATTAATGCACCTGTGCCACTGGAAGAATGGCAGACCTCATGGTGTGGCAGGATGTGACGTTGACCTTTTAAAATCTTGAGAACGTGCAGGGCGACGACCAGGTAGCAGTTGCGCATATCTCATTCAGGGGGATGCCTCTCAGTGCAGTCCAGGATGTGGCTACACTTCTGGTCGAGTGACATATCACACCTTCTAGGACAGGGAACCCTACACCCTTGTAGGGCTGAGTGATGACATCCACAATCCAGTGTGAAAGCCACTGCTTGGACAACGCAAGGCCTTTTGACTTACCACTGAAGCACAGAAACAACTAGTTTGACTTCCTGTAGTGCTCCGAGGCTTGCATATAGCGTTTGAGAGAACGGACTGGACACAGGAGATTTGCTCGCTTGTCCTCCTCCGCATTCTGGAGAGGACGGGGGCAGTAGGCCAGCTCGATGGCTTGAAAAAGGCTGGATTGGGCCATAAGGTCACAGCTAGGTCATCTACCTTCCATCGTAGGCAGACAGGACCCATAGAGAGCGTGTGGAGCTCACTCACACGTTTCACTGATGAAATAGCTAAGAGGAAAGCTGTTTCCAGAGAGAACCATTTTATGTCCAGCTCCTCCGTATGCTCGGTAGGGAGGGTTTGTCAAAGCCTCCAAAACTAGTGTCAGATCCCAGGATTTTGCGAGGACACCCCTGAGGGGATGCAGACGGTGGACACCGTCTTGCCGATTTTCCATCGCTGCCTAAATGGTTAGCCGATATGGCTGAGGCATACACATTCAAGGTAGAGGCAGAGCAACCTGAGTCCAATAAGTACAGAGCAGGACATCGGTTCCTCAGCCCTTGTAGAGCATAATTCGATAAACAGCTTACAGCAACCAGCATACATCATCCTGGATGATGGGGGTCTGGCATTCTGTAACATCTCGATAATAGCAGGATCGCAGCAGAGAGGGTCGGGCTCTTCCGGGGCCACACCCATAGCTGTAGTTGGTCTGGGCTGGGATGCCATATCCTGCAGTGAGAGCAGGTCCTGTCTGTGAGGGAGCTGCCATGGCACCCCCTCCAGAAGACGGAGGAGAGTTGGAAACCAAGGTCTCACTGGCCATCTGGGGGCTACAAGCAGCAGCCTGTGCTAAGCCTGAGAGACCCTGTGTAGCGTTGCTAAGATCAGGGGGGTTGGAGAGAAAGCATACAGTAGGTCCTCTGGCCATGTATGGGCTAAGGCATACATGCCCAGGAGGGCTCTTGGACTCTGCCAGCAAGAACCAGAGGGAGCAGTGGAATGTTTGCTCTGAGGCGAACAGGTCCACATGTGCTGCCATATCCTCGTCCCTACTTGCGGGTTTTTGATCCCCTGTAGGTGGCGGGAGCTCAGGGTTGTGGTCATGTATCTTGTGAAGATTTGAGGAGCCAGGGAGAGGCCGAAGGGTAATACTGTGAACTGGTATGCCTGGTCATGGAAGGCGTACCGCAGAAAACGTCTGTATTCCCGTAACACAGGAACGTGAAAGTAAGCATCCTTTAAGTCCAGGGACGTGAACTATTCCCATGCGGCTACGGTCCGGAGAACATGTGACATGAGAAACGGGAGAACATTTGGGAAAACCTGCTTTGGAAAAAACTGCTTTAAATCCAGACCTGGACGGAAGCCTTCTCCAGGAGAGATGTAATCTTGTTGTTGAGGGTGAGTCAGGCCTCCCTCTGCCCTAACTCTGTGATGCCTGGTTTCTGGGCTGTGGGTTCCACAGCGGTGTAGCCTGACTCAGCTGTTTTCTACGTTTAGGCCCGCTCATCCGCGGGGCCGAAGAGCAGACCGGGGACCACTGGGAGCTTTCTCAGCATCCATTTGGAGTTATCGGACATTGGGGCTTGGGAAAGCCAGACCTGGCAATGAGTCACAACTAGGGTGGACATCAGTCTGCCTAGCAAACACTTGAAGAGATGTGTCATTCAGGTTGCAGAGGTCCAGGTCTGTGTGCACTGGCTGTTGCATCCTGTTCTGTGCTAGCATGAGCACTGAGAGAGATCGCAATGCGGGCCATGCGAGCCGTTGTGTCATAGGCCCATGACAGTAGCTCATCTGTGGCCCTGCAGGTCTGGGGCAGCGGGCATCATCCTTCAGGGTTTCATCTGGGGAGAGCATCGGCTCTTCTATGTATTCATCCACCTTAGGCATATGGTCCAGCCCATGTTGTTTGGCATTGCACATGGCAGATAGCATCCTACTATCCTTGCTGTGGTGGGTGAGAGCCCGCGGGTCAGCCCAGCTTCGCTAAAGGATAGCTGCAGGGGCTGTGGCTTGAGGGTCATCAAGCTTAGCTAAGGCCGCATGCAGGACAGCAAGTAGTGAGGCTACTATGAAATAATAAAATAGTTGTGCATATTACAACGTTTTTATTTGATTACTTTATTATTTTTAAATCCTTAGTCATCATCTAATCTCTGTTCAGACAGTAGCAGCCAGCCAGCCAGCCAGCCATCTCTGTGTGCTCCCCATACTGTACTGTCTTTAGTCATCCTATTTAGCTAGCCTGCCTAAGTGGGCTAGCCTGCCTAAGTGTGCTGGAAAGCTGTCTGACTAAATCATTTTACTAGTTCTTCAAAGTAGATGAGGCATACTTTCACAAACTGTCTCTATCCTTCTTTCTCGTCATTGTTGTGTACATTCCTCTCTCACACTTTTACGCCTTACGTAGCCGTAAAGAACAGGCGCAATGGATTGTGGTCATTATATTAGCTTATCATCAAGGACATCAACCACCCAAGTCACTGCCTGTTCACTCCGCTATCATCCAGAAGGCAAGGTCAGTACAGGTGCATCAAAGCTGGGACCGAGAGACTGAAAAACAGCTTCTACCTCCAGGCCATCAGACTGTTAAACAGCCATCACTAGCACATTAGAGGCTGTTGCCTATAGGCATTGACTAGAAATCACTGGCCACTTTAAGGAATGGAACACTAGTCACTTTAATAACGTTTACATGTCTGGCATTACTCATCTCATATGTATATACTATATTCTATACTATTCTACGGTATTAGTCACTTAATAATGTTTACATATCTTGCATTACTCATCTCATATGTATATACTGTATGCTATACTATTCTACTGTATCTTAGTCCGTTCCGCTGTGACATCGCTCATCCATATACAGTATGTATATAGTCTTAATTCATTCCTACTTAGATTTGTGTGTATTTTGGGTATATGTTGTGTCATTTGTTAGATATTACTTGTTAGATATTACTGCACTGTCGGAACTAGAAGCACAAGCATTTCGCTATACCTTCAATAACATCTGCTAATCAAGTGTACATGACCAATAATATTTGATTTGATTTGATTTTAATCAATGACCACATTTCTGGGCTGAACTAGGTTGAATATTTGCTTACTGAAAACTACAACTCCCTTCAGCCCAGCATCCCACATAGTTCTTGACTTGATTTCTATCCTGAATGATTTGATTTCTCCCTAGAGAAACGTTGTGTTGGGTTCACAAAAAAATACCTAACTAAATGGAATTCAAGTAATTGAACCATCGTTGGTCAATTAGTTGTTTAATAACCAAAACCCCCCTAAAATGTTGGTTAATCGCTCAGCACTAATAACCGCAAATATGCTTTCATTCCCCCGCACACCTCATACCTCACCAGGAAATTCCAGGACCCCCTGCCGGCTCTATAATGACAATCCCTCACATATTTATTTCTATATCGCGTGCTTGCTTTATTGTTTTCATTTTTCCTCTGGCTGGCGGGCTGAGGCACAGATGCGCATTGGCGTTGCCCAAGCCCTTGACCCACATGGCTCTCTGCCCGCCCAGGGCTTTCTACGGCTGCCAAGAGCAACACCAGAGCAGGCCCTGGGCAGAGAGAGGGCTGGGGCTGGGTGCGGGCCGGGGTGTAGGCTGGCACAACTCAACCTGCCAGCCCCTCTGGACTGCTGGGAGTTTCCTTAAACACAGCAAACTGCACCAGACACTCTGGACCTGGTGGAGGAAGAGGGGAGGAGAAAGAGAGAGAGAGAGAGGGGAGGGCTGTGAGTGGTCTGGTAAGTCAATATTGTTCTCACACTGCGGAGACTGCACATCTCTGTGCTCTTGCCATAGCGCCTGCACTTTGATGTGTTGAATGAGTGTGTGTGTATGTGTAGGTGTGTGAGTGTGTGCGTGCGTGCGTGCGTGCGTGCGTGCGTGTGTGCGTTGTGTGTGTGCGAGTATGAGTGTGAGAGTGTGTATGTTGACGGACAGAGTGGCTGTCCTTCAGATGAAGTGTCTCTCTCTGCCTAAGGGACACGCTGAAACAGGCTAGACCACAGAGGCCTGACATAGGCCATCACAGCACTTCACAAAGGTGGAGGGTGATTACGTGATGATCTCATGGAATTTAATACCACACTTTACTTCACACAGGTTACTCATCACAACACCTTCATGAGATCCTAATTAAGTAAAGATTGCATAAAGAACAAAGCTGGAAAGAGCTCCACGCTGACAGTCTTGGAACGCCAGTGAAGCATTCCAACATTTACTATGTGATCAGTGGAAAGAAAGAGCAAGAGAAAAAAAAACGAGAGAAGGTGCAGAAAAACAGCCATTTATCAACACGTGTACATAGAAGCAATTGACCTTGAAGTGTATTAAACCCTGGCTGTTTGTTAGAATTTGTGTTCCTGGTTTTACGCCTAAGACTTTTACGTTGTTATAACATGTAATGAGTAGGTGCTGGTGACAAGGTGTTGGACAGCTCGCTCATGTCATCTACCTCACTTCCTTTCCTACCTCACTCCATTTCCTCCCTCACTTCCTTTCCTACCTAACTCTCTTTTCTCTTTCTCTCTCTTTCACTTAAAAAAATATGGTTTGTTAACTCTTTATTCTCTCTCTCTCTCTCTCTCTCTCTCTCTCGCTCGCTCTCTCTCTCTCTCTCTCTCTCTCAAAATTCAATTGAAGGGCTTTATTGGCATGAGAAACATATGTTAACATTGCCAAAGCAAGTGAAGTAGATAAGAAACAAAAGTGAAATAAACAATAAAAATGTACAGTAAACATTACACTCACAGAAGTTCCAAAAGAATAAAGACATTTCAAATGTCATATTCAGTCTATATACAGTATTGTAACGATGTGCGAATAAAGTACAAAGGTGAAAATAAATAAACATAAATATGGGTTGTAATTACAATCTCTCTCTCTCTCTCTCTCTCTCTCTCTCTCTCTCTCTCTCTCTCTCTCTCTCTCTCTCTCTCTCTCTCTCTCTCTCTCTCTCTCTCTCTCTCTCTCTCTCTCTCTCTCTCTCTCTCTCTCTCTCTCTCTCTCTCTCTCTCTCTCTCTCTCTCTCTCTCTCTCTCTCTCTCTCTCTCTCTCTCTCTCTCTCTCTCTCTCTCTCTCTCTCTCTCTATATATACAGTGGGGAGAACAAGTATTTGATACACTGACAATTTTGCAGGTTTTCCTACTTACAAAGCATGTAGAGGTCTGTAATTTTTATCATAGGTACACTTCAACTGTGAGAGACGGAATCTAAAACAAAAATCCCGAAAATCACATTGTATGATTTTTAAGTAATTAATTTGCATTTTATTGCATGACATAAGTATTTGATACATCAGAAAAGCAGAACTTAATATTTGGTACAGAAACCTTTGTTTGCAATTACAGAGATCATACGTTTCCTGTAGTTCTTGACCAGGTTTGCACACACTGCAGCAGGGATTTTGGCCCACTCCTCCATACAGACCTTCTCCAGATCCTTCAGGTTTCGGGGCTGTCGCTGGGCAATACGGACTTTCAGCTCCCTCCAAAGATTTTCTATTGGGTTCAGGTCTGGAGACTGGCTAGGCCACTCCAGGACCTTGAGATACTTCTTACGGAGCCACTCCTTAGTTGCCCTGGCTGTGTGTTTCGGGTCGTTGTCATGCTGGAAGACCCAGCCACGACCCATCATCAATGCTCTTACTGAGGGAAGGAGGTTGTTGGCTAAGATCTCGCAATACATGGCCCCATCCATCCTCCCCTCAATACGGTGCAGTCGTCCTGTCCCCTTTGCAGAAAAGCATCCCCAAAGAATGATGTTTCCACCTCCATGCTTCACGGTTGGGATGGTGTTCTTGGGGTTGTACTCATCCTTCTTCTTCCTCCAAACACGGCGAGTGGAGTTTAGACCAAAAAGCTCTATTTTTGAATCATCAGACCACATGACCTTCTCCCATTCCTCCTCTGGATCATCCAGATGGTCATTGGCAAACTTCAGACGGGCCTGGACATGCGCCTGCTTGAGCAGGGGGACCTTGCGTGCGCTGCAGGATTTTAATCCATGACGGCGTAGTGTGTTACTAATGGTTTTCTTTGAGACTGTGGTCCCAGCTCTCTTCAGGTCATTGACCAGGTCCTGCCGTGTAGTTCTGGGCTGATCCCTCACCTTCCTCATGATCATTGATGCCCCACGAGGTGAGATCTTGCATGGAGCCCCAGACCGAGTGTGATTGACCATCATCTTGAACTTCTTCTATTTTCTTCTATTTTCTAATAATTGCGCCAACAGTTGTTGCCTTCTCACCAAGCTGCTTGCCTATTGTCCTGTAGCCCATCCCAGCCTTGTACAGGTCTACAATTTATCCCTGATGTCCTTACACAGCTCTCTGGTCTTGGCCATTGTGGAGAGGTTGGAGTCTGTTTGATTGAGTGTGTGGACAGGTGTCTTTTATACAGGTAACGAGTTCAAACAGGTGCAGTTAATACAGGTAATGAGTGGAGAACAGGAGGGCTTCTTAAAGAAAAACTAACAGGTCTGTGAGAGCCGGAATTCTTACTGGTTGGTAGGTGATCAAATACTTATGTCATGCAATAAAATGCAAAT